>NC_060287.1:1721442-1894534 GCF_021613505.1 Equus quagga | reverse complement strand
TACATTTTATAAAATACATTTTATAAAATACATTTTATAAAATACATTTTATAAAATACATTTTATAAATACATTGTATAAAATACATTGTATAAATACATTGTATAAAATACATTGTATAAAATACATTAAAATGTATTTTATAAAATGAACTTGTCAAGTCTTAAAAGAGCCTTTATCTTCAATATATGTATAATAATCATTTAAGTTAGTTTTTATTTAATTTTCAACCCCATAGACTCAAATCTTAAAGCATTCTTACGAAATTATTATTCTGAAGTTTAATTAGTGAAAATAAAATGTAATTTGGGAAACCTTTAACATTTTCTTCTTTGTTTATATTTACATTCTTTATCATATTTAGCTTGAAGAGGATTCATGATGGAAGTTGGTATACAGGATTTTGGATATTTTCCTCCTTGTGAAGTATCAATGTGGCAAAATTGACATTCTGGTTTTAATTTATCTCATAAACTATGAAAATTCTTCAAGTAAATCTTTTTCTTGAAAATTTTAAGGCTTCCATGGAATTAGGTAACTGATAATTAAATATAATTCTTAAAGATTATTTTCTTTCATGTTTTAACTGCTCACACAATAAGCGGCTCTGCTGTGATTAGAGTATGACAGTGGTGAGTTGCCTGTTCTTCACCTGGCACTAAGGCCTCCCACCTGAGACTGAGAACCAGCTTTTCAGAATCCTCGTTGCTGTGTGTCTCTGCTCAGTTTCCTGTTGAGAGTAACTGTGTGAGCTGTGAAGACAGAAGTGAAGTGGACGACACATTCTTGAGAAATCGTCGCATTAAGACAGGATGGGTTTGTAGACCGCTGTATGAGCCCTCACTTCTTGGTCAGGGTGCTGGTGGTTTCTCAAACTTCCCTGCGAGCTGCAGCTTCTCCACGCTCCACGGCTCCAGGCTGGCGTCATTTGTAACTGTTCCTGATCACTTGGCTTCATCCTTGCAGACCTTGACTCCCCAGGTCCTCCTTCCGTCATATGAGCTCCAATTTCTGTATCACATTCCTCGCTTCCATAATTCTTATAGTGACTCTCTTTTTATGATCAA
This sequence comes from Equus quagga, assembly GCF_021613505.1. Taxonomy (NCBI): domain Eukaryota; kingdom Metazoa; phylum Chordata; class Mammalia; order Perissodactyla; family Equidae; genus Equus; species Equus quagga. The sequence continues at coordinate 1,893,467 of NC_060287.1, read as the reverse complement.
ACTTGGACTTATCCAGTTTTATTCTAACCTCTATTAACAAATTTTTTATTATTATTTATATTTTTATAAGCATTTCTTGCCTCCAAAATAATGAGTTTTTTCTAAATTTATCTAATTAATGTAATTTCTCCTAATGTTAATTTAGCTGTCAGTCTATTTTCTATTCAACCATTGGAAATTTCTCAACTTTTTTTAATGAATTTCTCAGCTATTATCATTGATTATTATTTCTGCAATTAATTTTGACAATAATAATGTACTTCAGCTGAGTGACAGAATTAAGATATTTTTGTTCAGGTTATGTGTAGAATGCTTTTATCTACATTGAATGTAAATTTTCAAAGCATAATAATAAATCTGAATGACACGTCTTATTTATATTACTGACGTTGTTATACTGATTAAGTATGTTGGTAACTTATCAAACACCTGTCATTGGTTGATTATGCACAACTTGAAGAATGCCGACATTTCTTTAGTTTTTTGATGGTTCAAATGCCTAGGCTGAAGCAACAGTCAAAGAGAAGATTTTGGCAGAATTCTGGGGAGAAGCATCCTGAGAGTGCTGTGCATAGTGGGGAACTCGAGAAACACTGACTTTCGGACTAGTTGAGGATATTAACTTTGATTTACAAACAATAGGTGCAGTCTCAAAGCTATATAATGTGTATCAGCAAGTATAAAAGTTGAGAGGAATAGACTGACTTCCTCAACCCCAGTCTTGTTTAGATGGGACTTGTTTCATTTCCCTCTGAGGTTCATTGAAAGACTGCTTGGAAACTTCATAATCAGCATTTGGCATTTGGTAGCAGTTAGAGGACCGAGGAAGCACTCGTCATTTCATGTGAAAGAACAATAAACATTTGAAAAGCTAAAACGTCTTTTCATAGTTTCAGGATCGCTCAATGGTAAGTGGAAAATTGCTTTGCATTAGTAAAATACATTTTATTTATAAGATGCCGGAAATGATTGATCCTTATTTTCAGTTTCTGGGTCATCTCTATGTAACTGTCCTGTAAGTATCCAGAAAAGTGAATTATAATCTTTTGGCAATACAAGTATTGTCTAGAACACCCTTATGGTATTGTTGACGAACTTGAGAGACAAAATCTGTCTGAGTTAGAAGCATATAATCATGCATGTAGGAATATATCAAAATTCTGAGGGCTTTTGGGGCTGGCCCTGTGGCCAAGTGGTTAAGTTCGCGCGCTCCGCTGCAGGCGGCCCAGTGTTTCGTTGGTTCGAATCCTGGGCGCCGACATGCCACTGCTTATCAAAACACGCTGAGGCAGCGTCCCACATGCCACAACTAGAAGGACCCACAACGAAGAATATACAACTATGTACCGGGGGCTTTGGGGAGAAAAAGGAAAAAATAAAATCTTTAAAAAAAAAAAATTCTGAGGGCTTTTTCCAAATCTTTAGGAAAAAATTCTATTAATCTCCTGCTTTCCAGAATGTTTTCAAGATAACAAGAATAGCATTCTTTGACTTTGGTTTGCCACAAATGAGTCTAATAGGTGACAACGGATGTGCTCAGTAATAGAACAGAAAATCAACATGATTATTTATGGAAATGTTGGCCCCCAGGCATTCTGGAGATAGCAGGCACCTACTGCCAAGATTGTTTTCCTCAAGGACCTAAGTACTAATAAAAATTGGTGCAGACACATTAATCAAAAAGAGAAGTTTTTAAACAGTTTATTTTTGAGGTTTATTGTCACTGTTGTTAGTGAATTGATAATCTTAATTGGATATATTTGGAATTGATCCAAATTCTTATTTGGAGATTGAATTGTTTTAGTGATTATACAAAGTAACTGAGGTTACCACCCTACTCGATAAGATATTTTTGGCATGTAATTAATTATAATCTCACTGTAAATCCTTTTGATTTAAAGATTAATGTTCATTCTTTGCTTCAATTATGCTATTCATTTGTTTTTTTAATTAAAATTAAGACATACAAAAGATCACTGTACGACTTCTTTAAGATGTTGATGCTATGCATTTAAAAGCCTGTCTTATGTTGTAGTCAAAAGCAATGGGTTTGGGATAATTACATTGATTCTGTTATATTGTATAGGGAAGATGAACAGAAATTATGTATTTGGTAAGAATTATTTTCATTTATAAATGTTAGTTCTATTGCTTCAATTTTTAAAATATGATCAATTCCTCTAGGTTTTTCTCTAGGCGTTTATGAATGTTTTACTCATTTTCTTGGCCATACTTTCTTTTTACACACACACACACACACACACACACACTGAAAAAGAAACTATGTTGACAAGGATGGTTGACTTCATTATTCCTCAGGCTCAGATTAAGTACTCATGGCAAGCTTTTCTATGGTGTTTCAAACCAAATGAAATGAATGATTTCACATGTTTTCTTACACTCTGAGTTACTGTTCTATTTAGAAGCTTACAACTCTTATTCGGTATAAGATTTTTTGGTCATAAACATCAAAAGGGATAATGCTAGAAATTAGAGTTACAAATCAAGACAGTGTGTTGTTTTGCTGTAAATGGGTATTATAGATTTTAAAGTTTTATGTGTTTGCTAAATATAGACATCTTGTAAGTAATACATATCACTAATTTAACGTAATTATGTGTATAAGAATGAATAAAAAAATGACATATAAGAAGGCCATCCATTTATTCTTAGGAATAGAAACAACTTCAGTAAAATAAAAAAGAGATGCTACCTTTCTGAAGCACGACACTGTATCCCATCTGCCAATAACTTTGAGGTTATTTCAATATCTTGTAGTCATAAGATTAGCCCCTTGGCCTGCCTCCTACAAAATGGATGGAATGGAGAGCAAGTTGTGCTGATGGTGAACTTCAAGGCACTTTTAGTTGAAGGACCATAAAAATCACTTGCCCTCTGCACCTTGGAATGGGCTGTTTGATTTCCACCAATAAAGTGGATGCCGGAGACAAAGTTAGGTCAAGACACCAAGGGAGAAGACACACCAAACCACTGAGTAGGAAGATGAAAAGTAAAAGTTGGCCGTTATTTGAGCTTCAGAGTCAATAGCACTAGCGTTGACTTTTAGGATGAGGCCAGGTTTGGCCAGAAGGACTTCAACCCAGGAAACTGCGGGGACTTCTAACTCTGACCTTCCTATTCTCTACTAACTTCTCCCCTGCCCCTGGAGATCAAAGCAAATGTGTGAGAATTTCCTTTGCCTCCACCCCCAGACAGAGCTCTGTTCTCTGTTTCTCACAGGGCTGCCTGGGTCAAGTCTAAAGGTGTAAATAAAGTTAATGCAGATTATTACAGAGACTGTTAGGTGATTCATGAAGGTGAATCCCACATGTGGAAAAGTTTGTCAATGAAGAAGAAAGCATAATTTCGGGACTACTGGAAACTATTTAATCAGCAACCTGTTTACACCCTGGAGGTAGACCCCTCCCCTGAGGAGGATCTTTGGGTTCTTTAATCTGCTCTGTAACCTCTCGGTCTGCCTTAGGGCTCTTGGGGTCACACCAATTCTGCAAGTGTTGATTATGTGAAACAAACCCCCATTCCTAACACCATGAGAGCTCCAAAATAGTCTAAAGAGAACGTGAAATCTCCTTATTCACATCACAGGTTCTATTCCATTTGCCCCACACAGAGAAATGTTCCACACTGGTGCCCCAGGTGGGGTCTGGATCTCAAACCTACTCTTCATGTTTGCACTCAGAACTACCCTTATAATTGACCCCCTTCAATATTAGGTCTTCTATTTTCCACAGTATATCAACAACAAGACTGAGGAGAAATGTTTCACTATGTCCATTTTACATGAGATTAAATTCCACAGCTGCTACTGTCCAGAAAGGGTACTGAGATCCTAAATAAAGTATTAAAACTAATAGCTTGACGTCTTGCTTCTAAACCAGTTATCTACCAGTCTAGGGCTGTGTTCTCATTATGTGTGAAGGGTTCCACAATGGTCAGGAGAGTCCCAGTTTTTGTAAGAACCTCAGGAGAAAAGAGTGTCACACTCCCCACACAAGCATTTTCTCTGATTCCCAACTCTCTGAAGTTACTTGAGGATATTTGAGGTCCTGAATGTGGCCCAGAGAAATCCGTTTTGCCAATTATCTAATTATCTAACTGAAGTCTGATCCTCTAGTGAAAATGAAATTGCCTATTTCTGTATTGCATAGTCTTACGACAGTTAAGTCAACTAGAATCCATCATTGATCTGTGTCAGATATCATCCTTCTTCAAAAGGACAGGGTATTTCCTACTAATAGTGCTCCTATAAGGAAACTGCTCAGTTCACCACAGGCTGTTCTAAGGTGTGGTTGATGATCAAGTGAAAGAATATAATATGAGGTAAGGTGTAAGTAGGATCATGGACCATGACCTCAGCTAATGTTAACCTATATAAGCCATTGAGTTGGGACATTAATTCTAAATGTATTTATGTCTAGACTTACTTATGGAAAATAGATCATTTTGATTATTTTCCAGTAGTAGTTGAGAAGCTCAATTAATTATAGTGATGAGACGTGATTTATCTAGTCTTTCTATCCTAGGTTTTTGAAAGGTACTTTACCAGGACAGAGATGATTAGCCTTGTTATTCCATCAGCCATCCATCCATCCATTCACCCATATATGCATACCTACATCAGGTAAGACATTTAGGGAGGGCCTACAGTGTTACGTGCTCTGTACCATGATCTGGAAATATGGTAGTGAATTAGACAACATGCCTACAGTTGATAGTTAGGAAATACTTGAGTAGCAGACATTATTTGATTGCCTCCTAGCATCAAATTGTCTCCTCTCTTTTCTTAGTACTGTTTAGTACAACCATGATATTTGGGGGAAGCTCATGGTAAACTAATCATCGTATCCTATCTCTCTGGTTTAGTTGTTGGCCTGGGACCCAAGCTGGTACAATCACAGTAAATCTCTGGATGTTTGCTTGGAATTCAATTAATGGTGCTATTTCTCCCATTACAATCCTCTATGACAGACAAGATCACAGGGTAGAAAAATGGATATGGCACAGGTGACACCTAGCCAATAAGTGGGCCAGATATCCTAGTATATTTGGTCAACCTATCATGAAGTACCCAATAAAATGGACATTAGACGTTCTGTAACTTACCTTCTTACTATTTAAAACATAAAGAGATGGAAGTCAATTTGCCTTGTTTATTGGATTTGAAAAGAACCATTAATTTAAAAAATAACATGAAATCTGTTAGTGCATTCTTTTTTTTTGTAGCATGTATCAGAATTTAATTCCTTTTTAAGGCTGAATAATATTCCATTGTGTGTGTGTGTGTGTATATATATATATATGTATGTATATATATACACTACATGTTGTTTATCCATTCAACTGTTGATGGATATTTGGGTCATTTCCACTTTTGAGGTATTATGAATAATGCTGATGTGGTCTGTTAGTGCATTCTTATTAATAAAATCTGGGGCAACAGTTTGATGTGAAATCACTGATTAAATCAGGAGGAGAATTCATATTTTTAAGTTACCAGAATGATGTATTTATTTATTTTTTGACAAATAAAATTGTAGTATATTTAAAGTCTACAACCTGATGGTTTGATATATGTATATATTGTGAAAGGATTTCCACAAGTGAGTTAATTAACACACTCACCACCTCACATATTTACCTCTTTTTTTTTGGTGAGACACTTACCGTCTCCTCTCTTAGCAAATTGCAATTATACAGTATGGTCTTATCAGCTACAGTCACTGTGTCTTACATGAGATCCTCAGACTTCATCCATCTTACGCATGCTACCCCTGACAACCAGCATTCTTACTCTAGGAATTTGACTGTTTTTTTTCTTGAGATTCCACATATAAGTGCTACTATGGAGTATTTATCTCTTTCTGTCTGGCTTGTTTCATTTAGCATAATGTCCTCCAGCCTCCTCCATGTTGTCAATTGAAGGATTCTTTTTTCCTCTTTAAGACTAAATAATATTTCACTGTATACGAATACCACATTTCCTTTATTATTCACTTCTTGACAGACACTTAGGTTGTTTCCATACCTTGGCTATCGTGAATAATGCTGCAGTGAACATGTTAGTGCTGTGAGTGGGTTTCAACTCCCAGCAACCGTGTGGTAGAGCACTGGAAGGTGAGAGGATGGTGCAAAAAGACCAGGCAGATTCTGCTCTGCTCTATACAGGGTTACCCTCTTGTTCACAGGGTTTTCATGACCAACTTTTTTCATAAGTGGGTGGCCAGGTCCTTTGTCCTAGTCTTTCTTAGTTTGGAAGCTCCACTGAAACCTGTCCACGATGGGTGACCTTGCTGGTTTTTGAAATACTGGTGGCGTAGCTTTCAGCATCTCAGCAACACACAGCCACCACAGTATGACAACCAAAAGAGGGGTAGTGTGGTTCCCTGACAGGGAAACGAATTCATAGCAGCAAGAGGACCAGATCTTAACAACTAGACCACCAGGGCTGGCTGCTATGAACATGGGAGTGCAGACAGTTCTTTAAGATAGTGATTATGTTTCTTTTGGATATATTCCAAGAAGTGGGATTGCTGGATCATATGGTAGTTCTATTTTTAATTTTTTGAGGGGCCTCCATATTGTTTTCCATAGTGGCTGCACCAGTTTACATTCCCACCCACCGTGTACCAGGGTTCCCTTTACTCCACATTCTTGCCAACATTTGTTATCTCTTGTCTTTCTGATAATACACTTCCTAACAGGTATGAGGTGATATTGAATTGTGGTTTCAAATTGCATTTTCCTGATGATTAATGATTAGTGGTGTTGGGCACCTTTTCACATACCTGTTGGTCATTTGCATGTCTCCTCTGGAAAAATGTCTATTAAGGTACTTTGCCCATTTTTAGATTGGATTATTTGATTTTTTGCTTTCGAGTTGTATGAGTTCGTTGTATAGTTTGGATATTAACCCCTTATTAGATACGTGGTTTGCAAATATTTTTTTCCCATTCCACAGGTTGGCTTTCATTTTGTTGATGGTTTCCTTTGCTGTGCAGAAGCTTTTTAGTTTGATGTAGTCCCGTTTATTTATCTTTGTTTTTGTTGCCTTTGCTTTTGTTGTCAAATCCAAAAAATCATCGTCAAGACTGATGTTAAGGAGCTTACCACTTATGTTTTCTTCTAGGAGTTTTATGGTTTTAGATCTTACACTCAAGGTTTTAATCCATCTTGAGTTGATTTATGTGTGGTGTGAGATAAGAATTCAGTTCCCTTCTTTTGCATGCGGATATCCAGTTTTCCCAACACTATTTATTGAAGAGACTTTCCCCATTGTATATTCTTGGCAATTTTGTCAAAAAGTGACCAAATAAGTGTGGACTTTTTTCTGAGCTCTTGATTGTCTTCTATTGATCTCTGTGTCTGTTTTAATGTCAATACCATAGTATTTTGATTACATAGCTTTGTTACATAGTTTGAAATCAAGAAATGTCATGCCTCCAGTTTTGTTTTCCACTCTCAGAATTGCTTTGACAATTTGGGGTCTTTTATGGTTCCATACTAATTTTAGGATTTTTTTCTATTTCTGTAAAAAATGCCATTGGACTTTTTATGAGGATTGCATTGAATCTATAGATCGCTTTGGGTAGTATGGACATTTTAATAATAATAATTCTTCTGATCTATGAGCATGGGATATCTTTCCATTTATTTGTGTCCTTTTCAATTTCTTTCATCAGTGCCTTACATTTTTCCATGTACAGCTCTTTCACCTCCTTGATTAAACTTATTCCTATATTTTATTGTTTTTGTTGCTATTGTGTGGGATTGTATTCTTAATTTCTCTTTCTGAGTTAGTTGTTGGTGTACAGAAATGCACCTGATTTTTGTATGTTGATTTTGCTCCCAGAGGATTGCTAATTCCCTGTGCCCTCAGCTCTCTGATGCAGGCTAATTCAGGCAGCAGCTGGGAAAGTCAGACGTTACATATAGTCTAGCCCCTCACAGGAGAAATCCAGAGCGGGGAGCTTTTGCTTGCTTTCTCTGTGCTGAGCCACAGGGAATAGCTGCTGAGAGTGCTTGTGCGCCCAAACAGAACTGTCTCTTCATTTTGTATGGTCCCAGAGGATCTGTAAATGCCCAGCCCCATTAGCTTCCAGAGCTAGGTGATTTTGGAGCCAGTCCTCAGGTGGCAGCTGTAATAGTTGGGGTGCTAAATGTGCAGACATGATCCTTCCAGGGAGAAGCTTGAGACCTGGTTTTCCTGTTGGAGCTATGAGGAGGAGACAGCCGCTGCTGTGCCCACCAGCTCTATCCCGAGAGGATCCTCGTCAGCTTCCACATGCAGGCTGATTAGAAGCCAGATTCTCAGGCAGCAGCTGGGAAAGTGTGTAGTCAAATCCCTTCCAGAGAGAACTGGGAGATAGGTGTTTTTGTCCAATCTGTCTGTGCTTGGCCCCAGGGAGATAGCTGTGGGGAGTGCTCAGGTGTCCATTTAATAACTGCTTCCTTGCTATAGTCCCATGGGACTTATGAATGCAAGCCCTGTTGGCTTTCAGAGCCAGGTGATTTGGGGACCCACCCCTCCGATGAGAACTATAAAAGTTGGAGAACTAGATGTGTGGAAAAGCTCCTTCCTTCTAGAATGAAGCTGGTGACTTGGTTGGATTGTTGGAGCGAGCCAGACAGATAAGGTGGGGAAGTGCCCACCTGCTCTTTTGGGCTCTGGGGAGGATCCCAGCCAGCACCTAGATGTGGTCTAATTAGCAGCCAGACCCTCAGGCGGCCACTAGTGACGTCTGCAGTCAAATCCCTTCAAGGAAAAACTGGGACAGGGAGCTTTAGTGTGCTCCCTCCCACAAAGCCTGGTGGGCACAGCCATGGGGAGTGATCACATGCCTGTTTTCAAGGACGCAGCCTTGAGAGAGCAATATATTGTTGAGACCATCTGGACGGTATCTGTGACTGAACCCCGTTAAGGCCTCTATATAAAATTTCTTTTTTTATTGAGGTCACATTGGTTTGTAACATTGTGTAAATTGCAGGTGTACATCATTGTACTTCTGTGTGTGTGTAGACTGCATCGTGTTCACCACCAAGAGTCTAGTTGCCATCCATCACTGCATATATGTGCCCCTTTACCCCTTTCCCTACCCCTACTCCCTCCCCTCTGGTAACCACCAATCTGTTCTCCTTATCTATGTTTTTGTTTGTTTATCTTTCATATGAGTGAAATCATGCGGTATTTGTCTTTCTCTGGATTATTTTGCTTAGCATAATACCCTCCAGGTCCATTCGTGTTGTTGCAAATGGGATGATTTGTCTTTACTTATGGCTGAGAAGTATTCCATTGTGTATATATACCACATCTTCTCTATCCAATCATCCATTGTTTGGGCACTTGGGTTGCTGCTACATCTTGGCTATCATGAATAATGCTGTGGTGAACATAGGGGTGCATAAATCTGTTTGAATTGTTGATTTCATGTTCTTTGGATAAATACCCAGTAGTGGAATAGCTGGATCACATGGTATTTTTATTTTTAATTTTTTGAGGAATCTCCATACTATTTTCCATAGTGGCTGCACCAGTTTGCACTCCTACCAGCAGTGTATGAGTGTTCCTTTTTCTCCACATTCTCTCCAACACTTGTTATTTCTTGTCTTTTTAATAATAGCCCTTCTGATGGGTGTGAGGTGATATCTCATTGTGGGTTTTTTGTTGTTGTTTTTTTGGGGGGGAAGATTGGCCCTGAGCTAACATCTGTTGCCAATCTTCCTCTTTTTACTTAAGGAAGAGTTGCACTGAGCTAATATCTGTGCCAGTCTTCCACTATTTTCTATGTGGGTTGCCAAATGGTTTAGGTCTGTGCCCAGGATTTGAACCCATGACTTCAGGCCGCAGAAGCAGAGTGCATGAACTTAAGCACTGTGCCATGGGGTGGGCCCCTCATTGTAGTTTTGATTTGCATTTCCCTAGATTGAAGAGGATGGGACACTTCCTAACTCATTTTACGAGGCCAACGTTACGCTGACCCCAACGTCAGACAAGGACAACACAGAAAAGGAAAATTACAGGCCAATATGGCTTATGAATTACATAAAGATTTAGGATTCTGATGGGCGGGTGTGGGGATCTGCTTGTACTGTGGCTTTCAGGACAAGCCTCGTATGTGAATTCCCTTGCTGCCTACCGATCTAGAGTGGTCTGCTTCTTTCTTTGGTCTCTTCTTGCCCTTTGTGTGTGAAGGGTAGTATCCGATTTCCCCAGGGAGACTGCCGTGAACCAGCACTCTGAGTCCACCTCTTTTAAGATGATGCAAGAGGAGGTGATAACTTTATTTTTGACTTATAAAATAATTTAAAGAAAGAAACATTACTAAATAAATAGGCTGAGAAAGCAGTAACATAAAACCTGACTATTACTTAAGGCATATAAAATAGAAGGAGATTCGTTGGCAAAACTTTTACGGATATATACATTTAAATTTTTGGCTTGTGAATGGGGTCAGTTGATTATTTTAGACTCTGAAAGGATAAAGGAGTCATTCGTGATCTTTGGGCACAGATTTCTCAATAATTGTGGATCAAAACTAGGAATGGATAATACTGAATGTTGCGACTGAAGGTATCAATAGTGGCTAAGCTGTAAGGGAGTTTCTCTCTATGCTGAGGACATTGAACTTGATTCTGTGAAAAATGGAGAACAATTCAAGAATTTTTAATAGAATTGCATGATCTGAGTTCATTTTTTGTTTCTTCTTTTTGATTTTTTGAAAAATCACCTTTGTTATTGGGTCAGGAGTGGATGGAAGGTGGGATGGGGATAACGCATAAGTATCAGAGGCATGGAGGGCAGGTTGCTGGTGTTAAAATACAGACAAACGATAATGCAGACAGACCTGAACTGAATCAGTGACAGTGGGTTAGAGAAAGAGAAGAGATTTAGACTTTTCAAGTAGTGAATCAGCATCTGTTGGTGAATGATTGAATAAGGCGGTGAAGGAGAGGCGGAATCCAAGGCAGTTTCCAGTTTCTGTCCTGGTCAAATGTGAGTGGTGGTGCATTTCACAGACATGAGAATACTGGAAAAGGAGTAAAGATGAGGAGGAGAGAGATTGATTTAATTTTGGCCATGTTGGATTTGGATGATTACGGATCCTGGAAGTAATTATGAGTAATTGGCAAAGGGATGCTTCTTTGGACCGTTGGGGTGTGGTGACCAGGAAAATCATAATCATCTAAACATTTTTTAACAAAATTCTTTGAGACATTTGCTCTACAAAATTTTCGAAGATTTAAAACAGGTTCGATATTTTCTTGCAAAGCCTCTTTATGAAATAGGCATGTTTCAAAATCAGAAAGAATTGGAAGGCTGGCTGGGATAACGTTGATGTTAGACTCAACCGATGCCTAAATTGTAGAAGAAAGAAGAAGCAAACTTATCAAATCTGCATTGGAATTAAAGAAACATATACAATCAGTATTTATTAACAGTGATGAGTTTTAACTATTTTAAATTTGCACTCTGTGTTTAAAGAGGAATGTGAGAAGTGAACACTGTTAAACAAATAACAAAAATGGATGTGGAGAAGTAGAGGTGGGATCTACAATGACTTCTGAAGTTGGGGCCATCCGTCTCTCTACAGGATCCTATACGTGTATGTGTCTAATCCCCATTGGTTCTGTTTCTCTGCAGAACTCTCACTAAGACAGGTCATTAAAAAAATAGTGAGGTTGGCCTTGAAAGTTCTGTGTTTTTGAAAAAAAGTAAAGAAAAGTCTGCAACTTAGACCTTGGAAAACTCAAGCCTAGATTAAATAGTGATTGATTTGGTTGAAATTTAAGAAGATCGATTTACCATTTCGAATAGAAGTGGTTCCATTTTATCTGAACAAATTTAATGGTCAATATTTAAATGTTTGTACTACTATTAAAGTTTCACATTTTCAAAGAAAAAGTGAAGAGCTGGAGAAATATGTATCACCAACGCTTCAATGGAAATACTGTTAGTATAGAATCCTGATGTCTGATCACAACTTCACAAGTGTTTGGCTTGGCCTTGGGGGTCGATAAACAGACTTAAATATGGGAAGAAGAGCGAGGTGCATGCTTTAAAATCTGTGTGCAGAGATAACCGACCAGACAATTTCATCTGGAGGAACAAACCTCTGCCTACTCTGTTTTAGAACAGGGATTTATCAAGTAAGAATTTTCATCGACTTTCCAAATAATCTAAGAATATACTTTCAGTATTTGTGCAAAGATGTTAATTGAAGCAGAGACAGCTTAAAACAAATTATATAGCTCTAAAACGTGATTGATTAAATAAATAATTGTGGAATATTCTGCAGTCATTAAAAACGATGCTGTTGATCTCTAATGACATGACATGATGCTAAACCTACCTATCTATGAAGTTAACATGCACTAGTAAGGCACACCAGTTTTCCCGTTTGGAAAGGTACTGTCTTTGTTTGTGAGAAGGCTCCGGGTAGAAAGTGAGAACTGGTGGAATGAATGGAGAGAACAGAAGACTCAAAAGGACTATTCCATCTGCTCTGCGTGACCACATGGGAGCAGAGGACAGTGAAGGGGGTGAGAGAACAGAAGATCCAGTGAGATATTGTGAGAAAGGGATTGCTCACAATCAAGGGCCAGTGCAAATTCCCCAGCAGTGGCTTTACCAAAGGTCCATTTGGGAGCTTTGGACATCTGATGTTTGATTTAAATGCTGGTGTTGCTATGACGTAAACTTGTTTTTCATTTTCCTGATAAACCCTCAGTGAAGTCAACTCTACTCCCTGATGCTTTGTGCAAAGTGGGTCTTTTTGTGGAAAGCAAAAAAGCGTCTGAGTTTGATATTGCACAAGGAAGCAAATGTGTAAAGCTGGAGCCTGGAGGCAGAGGTGCTCAGGAGAGCAGCTGGGACCTGGGTTGAGGATTCTGCACAAGTTCAGCCACAGGGTGTGGATTTTAGGCTTGAGGCAATGTTATTTAGATCTTACAGAGCAAGGAGGCATTAGCTGACACTATCTGACATGATATATAGTGTCAGCCGGATGCCGGGCACCAGTTACCAATCCCAGGGGAGTACTCCAACTGCATGGAGGATTGCAGAGATCATCACCACGCCCACCACCAGGAGTAGAAATCTAAACACTTCTGCCCATTGCATCTCAGTATTGGAGTTGTTAAGGAAAACACAACACAATCAAGCCTAGAGGGAACAACGCTTTACTTAAAGAAGAGACAGAGCCAGATCAACTTCAGCGGTGGGGGTCAGTGCCCCAAGGCCAGTGGGTCTTCCCAGGCAGCTAATGCAGGGTAATTTGCTCACCCCTCTTGTGCCATAGTGGGAAAGAGACATAGCCATGGGGTTGGCAGACGCCTCATGACACAACACTTAAACAGAACAAAGGAACGTACGTTGAACTTGCAATAGGGAAAGATCTTACGTAAGGTGATCAGCCCAGCACAGACTGTGAGCGCTCTCTGTCTCCTGGTGAGAAGGTGCTCCGGACCCGAGGCCCACTCTGATGCAGCCGAGTGGCGCTGAGATTGCCATTCCCTACGTACTACGTAACTTAATTCAAATGCTAGTACCTTTCTGTACTAAGTTGAGGCTCCACTGAAGCACACACACGCATTCGCACACATGTTCACACACGCGTTCACAAACATGCAGGATGACACTGGATGCCCACATGTAAACGGTGCTTGTTTCTGGAAGGTTGGATTTAACGTTCTTCTTTATATTTTCTTGTGGCTCAAAATTTTTTTACAATTAACATTTCTTGCTTTTCAAATCAGAAAACAAAGATACTTGTATTTGAAAAAAATAATTTTGCTTTGCTTTTAGAACAAAACTTCATCATACGGAGGCTGACTTTTTCAAGAATGGAGCAATAGCATGAAACTACCTTAAGCCTTCTTTGCAAATTCAGTGTGGCGTTTGACATGTATTAGAAACGGATTGTGCGCATCAAGCCTTTTTTCCTTTTCCCTTGTTGCTTTGCTTTAAACAGGCAAATTATGGCTTCAGAAGGTTTTATGAGATAGACAATGTCCTGCTCTTTCAGGCTGTGCTTTTGCTTATGGTGCTGCCCCTTCTTTCTAGGATGTCCTTCTTCTCCTTCCTCAACCTTCCTAATACACTCTGCAGGCTACGTCCTCCTTGGTAAAGCTGTATCCGGGTCCAGTGGTACTTAATTGCTTTGTCTTTGCCCCCATGGTGTCTTCTATACACCTGAAATAAGGTCTCTATCACATTACTGTCTGCTTATTCCTGTCTACAGCTGTTTTCCACCAGACCATTAATTCCACAAATTGCCATTTCATTCTTTGTGGAAACACTATTGGTATGTTTAAGATTTCTGTGAACTGTCAATTTCACTTGTGGCCCCAATTTCCTGCCCAAATGGAATTTGCTGACGATCACCTTGCCCCCTCACGTGTTCTGTCCTGAATAACACAGGGCACAGAGCAAAAGGAGTTTACTGTGTATTTATATTCCTCCTACTTAGCATGGTGACTGGCACAGAATGGTTTTTCAATCTGTGTTGCATGCATAACAAGCACTGGGGTCAAGTGCTTGGAATATGGAGCCCACCCACCCTCACTCAATCCAGTCGTTGCTATAAGGCTGTTCCATTGCAAGAATCCACAGACAGATTTAGAATCGGCTTTTAAGTAGAAGAACTATAAGTGCATCATCAGGAATATTTGAAGTATGGTTACATGATCGATGCTTTAAATAATTCATACTTGTTAAGAATGAGTATGTATGTATGTTATACCATCCCCCTCAACCTAGATATTTGTAAAAATACTGATGCTTTCTTTTATCTCTCTAGTGTGGTATTTACTTTGCAACATATTTAGGATTGTCCCATCTGTGTTAAGTTTAACTTCAAAAATATCTGGGATGTGTTCTCTATCCAGCTCCAAGAGAAAACTGCTCTGTCCGACTATCATCCATTATATTATGTTTTCTGCGATGCATTATACCATGTGTAACTAATATTTTAGAATTATAGAGAAGCATCTGCTTCTGTTTTAATGTCTTGATAAAAGTGTTGTAAATATTATAGCTGTATAAGATTCCTTCCCTTAAAGAATCTGCTTCATTTCACCTGGAAACTATCTGAATTCTTAAATCCTTCACCCAGATGCTGCGTCTAGTAGAAGAACATAACTTTTAATCAACTTCTTTGTTAATTAATAATGGAAAATATGCAGCTTTATATTTTCAAACGTGGTGTTAAAATTCCAAGATAAACAAAGAGCCAGTGATATAACATTTATTCCTGTACCATACAATTAACCTTTTAGAACACAGTGTTCATATTCATTTAATTACTCAAGGCAGGAAAATTATACCTACAGGGCAGAAGTGACTGGTTAGGGCCAGCAGAGAGTACTGTCCGCACAGCCGTGTGACTTGATTTGGGAGCCCTGTCTTCTGCAGAGCACCATCCGTGTGATTGCCTCCTGATGGCCCTTTCACTGAGTGATGGTCACGTCAAACAAGCTTCGGGGACAGCTGGATGGTTGCCCTTTCTCCATTAAGACATAGATCCCAGTGGGAACTGGGAGCAGTTAAGGATGTCACCATAAACTCAAGTTGGGTTATATTCAATTTGTTGCTTTTAGGTTGGGGGTGAGGGGGTAAGGGTTAATTTAAAGTTCTTTTTTTCTGGAAAACCTGTTTCACAGAATGTTAGAGCCGAAAATGGACTTAGATTTAGTCTAATAACCTTCATTTTGTGGGTAAAAATACAGTTTCATAAATGTGAAACACGTAACTTCAGGGAAAAATAATGTCATACCGGTGTTATGATCTACATAAGATTAACATAAACTGCCATTTCCCTCTTTGCAGAAAGACCATTGGTGGGCCCAAGGTTTCTGTAAACTATCAAGTGCACTCTGGTCCCGACTTCCTGCCCAAACTAGCTTTGATGAGGTCGTCTTGCCCTCTCATGTGCATGCTCCTGAATCACACAGGACTTCGTCACTTTTCTTAATTTCTCCACGAAATAGTAGTTTCTCCAACTCCTGCCATTCACTTCAGCTCTGCTCTTTCCAAAATTTCTGTGTGATTTTAAACTGAGTGCTTGATTTCTTCTTGTACTTGCCTTCCTCCCTTACACACGAGAAGGCGTCAAGTGCCAACTATATATAATGTTAAATAAATATAAGCCAATAAATAAAAATAGGAAGTGATGTTAATAAATGTGTATTGTTGAGTGAATTTACACATAATGTTAGAGCTATCCTTTCCATTTAAGAGACACTTTTGTTACACATGGACTATTTACTCCTCTTTCCATCTGTGGTAGTAATTGTCTGGTAAAACCAAAATTCTGGTTAAAGCTGTCTCTCTGGCTCTCTGTGCTGGCCCCTGAACAACTGGATGTGGCTGGAGGGAAATAACTAATGGTTCTGAGTGATTTCTCATTAATTCACGACTCCTTGGGCCCTTGGCACTGTCTGCAGTTGGACTTCATACCCCTCTCTGTGACGGCTGTTTCACACTTTCTCCTCTCTCCTCAAACTTTCAATATTTCCTTCTCTCTTGTTCTCTCAGCTGATGAGTCTGCTTCCTGTATCACTGAGAAAACAGAGGCAGGTTGAAGAGATATTCCCCATCTCCACACCATCCAATCCACCAGCCTCCGTGCATCTGTGCCCATAAACTCGCCATCTCTCTTGTCAATATGGACAAATGCGCGGTGTTGGTCCCTGAGGCCAGCCCTTCCACCTGTGCCCTGTTGCATCCCCAGTACTTAGTGCTGCGCTCGGTACATAGTGAGTTTGTGATAAATACTTACAAATGAATGAATGAATGCCACTTTTTCCTTGGTTGACACAGATCCAAGGGATGTCCGGTGAATAAAAGGCTGAGCTTTGAGTGACCTCTCTGTCACTGTCCCAAGGCTCTCATGCTTCTCTCTGGGTTCAAGTGGATGTGGCTGCTGTATACCTGAATTCCCTTTGATTGGAACAAAAGTTCCAAGGGCTGCACTAGGGGATGAGGATGGAAGAGGTGACATCACAACATCTCTGTTGTCAAAACTTTGCATTTTAGTGAGGTGAAGCACTATTCTGTTCAAAATTTAATTTCAGGTTTTGAAGCATTCTGAGTCTTTCCCTAAGTTTGTTAATTAATTAAAATATCAAATTAAGTAAATATAGATGGACATTTTCCCTTTCTGCTTGTCTATTTGGTTTGATGAATATTGTTTTTCTTATAACATCTTTATTGCTCTCTTACCTGAATTCCAGCCACGGCCACCGCTTCCCACCGTACTTTACCCCATGACGTGTGATTAAACTGCCATTTTCCTGTAATTAAAAAGGTTAAAGAATTGATTGTAATCATCACTCTCTGAGGAAAAGCAGCAGGAATAAAATTAGAGATGAGAGTTTTTTAAGACCAAGCATGTTTACTGTCTGCTTCTGTCAGCGAATTTCAGGGCTGTGGACTAGACCCTCCCTGGGCCGGCTGGCAGGCCGAGTGGGAAGCTCTCCCGTCCGGATAGGCAGCTGGTCTCTCCAGAAGTCTTAAAGGAGCAGAATCTTTGTCTCTTTCCGTCTTGGTTTTGTGTTTTGTAAATTTGCACCAATATATATATGAATTTTTGAATATATGAATTTTTTCTTATGTCTTACCTGGCTCTTTTCTTCAGAAATTTAAGCTCAAGTTTTCATCAAATATAGCAGTAACCTCATGTATTTCATCCATCTGACTTCCTTTCTTTAGTCTATATGATTTCATTTCTCTGAAACTTTCCTTTTGGGCTTTTTCTCACAACTTTCTCTTTCTCATCACTTCTCTACAGACTCAGCTATCAAATAGCATAATATCACTGTATTTATTATAAAAAAAATTTTTATTTGGACCAAATACAGCAGATAAATGACCACTCTCCCATTTTTTTTTTTGTTTTTTTTTTTAGTAAACTTGACTTTAAATGGTCTAGGAGGGTATTATTAGGTATTATAATGTCTAGGACATTCTGACTGTATTAAATTACAATTATGTAAGAAATACAGATTTAAACACATAAGTATAATCAAGAGAATGGATTTTGGAGTCAATCTGTTGCTAAGTTGCTCTCTCTTCTCTTAAACTTATAGCCTAGTGGGAAGATAATATAAGTACATGAAAAATAATAGATGATCAGCATTTGACTATGTGCTAAATTATGTGCTGTGATGCATTAGAGGTCTGCACAGGAAGAAAGGATTAGGGGAGCCTGAGTAATTGGGGAAGGAATGATGCTGCAGGCAGGAGTTTGGGCTCAGAAGAACGAGTAAGATTTACCCGGGGAGAAGAGAAAAGGAATTACAGAGAAGGGAAATTCCTGAGTAGAGACAAGGGGTCTTGGGATTAACAAGCCATAAGAGAATACTTGGAATTTTGACTAATATCCTCTGAGAAGGACCAAGTTATTCCTTGTATTAATCAGGGTTCTCCAAAGAAACAGAACCAATAGGATCTATCCATCTATCTATGAAAAAATTCATCACAGGAATAGTTTCATGTGATTATGGAGGCTGAGAAGTACCACTATCTGCTCTCTGCAAGCTGGAGACCCAGGAAAACCGGTGGTATAATTCAGGCCAAGTTGAAAAAACTGAGAACCAGGGAGCCAATGGTGTAAATTCTGGTCCCAATCCAAAGGTCCAAGAACCAGGAGTGTCATATCCGAGGGCAGGAGAAGACTGGGTATCCTGGCTCAATCAAAGAGAGCAAGTTCGGCCTTCCTCCACCTTTTTGCTCTATTCAGGCTTTCAACAGATTGGGTGAAGCTCACCCGAATTACTGAGGGCTGGTGAGGGCCATCTTTCCTCAGTTCATCAATCAAATGCTGATCTCTTCCAGAAATACCCTCATGGACACACCCAGAAACAGTGTTTTACCAGCCCTCTGGGCACCCCTTAGCCCAGTCCAGTTGACATCACACTTCTAGAAAAAGAAATGTTTAGGTGATTCCTACAAAAACAATGCCTTTTCTGATTATTACAGGATGTACTTGGGAGTTTTGGAGAACGAGATACTTGACTAACTCTTTATGCTTACTTTGTTCATTTATGGCTCCTTTCTAGCTATCTGTCCACACACACTCTTAAACAGATGTATTTTAATATGTATTTTCTCTAGATAAAGTAATAATTATAACAAAAACAATGAGCTTCAAGGACTTACTGTGTGCTGGGAACTGTTGTAAGTGCTTTACATGTGTTACCTCACTCAGTCCCTTAGAACAGCCTTACGACATAAGGCATATTATCGCCAATTTGCACATAAGGCAAGTGAGGCACAAAGAGGATATGCGAGAGGTTAGTCAACATTACAGACCTGTGATTGGCAAAGCCGAGATCTGATCCCTAGCTGCCTGGTCCCAGACATTGCGCTCTTCATCTTACGCAGACCTTGTGTCCTGCACTCAGTCACCTAGGCACTTTTGTTGGGCATCTCGTAAGTGGTGGACACTGTGGGGCTAAACAAACAGGAGATATGGCTCCACCCTTAGAGAGCTGACACCTTGCTGTCAAAATGTGAGGGATGGATTCATAGGCCTTAGCTGCTGAGGAGAGAGATGAATGGGATCAGGAGAGTCAGTGAGGTCTGCGCTGAGGGTCAGAGGAGCTGGATAATCTGCTGGGACTCATGTAGGCAGGTGCCCATGGGAGACAACATGCCAGCAGTGCATTCGTTTTCTAGGGCTGCCGTAAAGAAATACCACAAACTTGGTGGCTGAAAACAACAGAAATTTATTCTTCACGGTGGAGGAGGCTAAAAGTCTGAGATCAAGGAATGGGCAGGGCCACGCTCTCGCTGCAGCCTCTAGGGGAGCATCCTTCCTGGCCTCTTCTTAGCTTCCGGTGCCTCCAGACATTCCTGCGTTCCTTGGCTTACAGCTGCATCACTGCAATCTCTGCCTCCGTCTCCACGTGGCTCTTTCCTGTGTCTCTGTGTCCTCTCCTCTTCTTCTGAGGACACTAGTCATTGGATTTAGGGCCCACGCTAATCCAGTATGGCCTCATCTTAACTAATTCCATCTGCAAAGACCCTGTTTTCAATAAGGTCACTCTCTGAGGTGGACATGAATTTTGGGAGGACACTGTAAGTGGTAACAGCACGGGGAAGAGTGTGAGTGCCATGCCCTCTGAGAAAAGGCAGTAAGTGGGAGATCTCTGAGCGGGAGGAACCTGAGTTGTACTTTAAACTACAGAGTCTGAAGTGACATTTTTGGATATGTTTCAATGACAATATGAAACAGCTTTCTTTCCTTGGAAGTATCACCTATTTCCAGGTACTGTAAAGCATTTGGTTACTGCCATACAAAAAATTAAGTAGATTATTTCTCTGATGAAATGTACTTTTTTCTTGTTGATAAGTTCACGTCCTGCAGCTGTTTTTCACGCCCTTCTGCATCCTCCTCTTCCTCATACTTAGCATCGTCACAGACTGGCAAGCATTTACTGAGCCTGTCACATGCCCAGCACCATTCAAAGTCTTTACACTTAATCTTTACAACAGTCTGATGAAACTGCCCTATAACCTTTTCACAGGTGAGGAAACTGAGATGATTTTTATTTCAATGCTGCATTTTAATGAAAATGAAATATTTGGGGGATATTTTACCTCATAATTACTAATGCAAATTTTAGTTAAAATGTAACCACGCATTGTGCTACCACGACGATCACCAGATAAGGAGATGCCTCTTACACTGGGTGAGTTCTCGAAAGCTCCAGAAGTTCTCTGCCTGGGAGTGGGAAGCGTTCTTTGACTTTGATCACAAGACAAAATTCAGAAAATGCTGGACCTTAACACATATGTCATAAAATCGAGGGTATCTGATAGATCCAGATTATCAGTTCATAAATTATACTGTACATGTCTTCTGGTGACATTACGTTATTGGGAACTTGAACTGCTAGTTGTTACACACATATATTCAGAATGTATTACCTTCAGAACAGCTATTTCAAGCTTCTATTTCTCATAATCTTATGTGAGGGATTCTGGAAGAGTGACTAAGGACATCAGTGACGGAATCAGTCTCCTGACTCCCCACAGTGGCTTGCTACGTAAATGTGGGAAAGTTGCCTAAACTTTCTGAGCTTCAAAACCTCACAGAGATAAGGGGAATTAACATATGGGATTATTTAAAAAATTAAATAGAATCATATGTATTTTCCAAAACAGAGTATGTGCTAAATTTATTGACTAAAATTTAGTAATGAATAAAGAACACACATTTCCTTCATTATTTGTGAAATTATACTTAATGGCTCTTTTTTAATGCTTGGGTTTGTTGTTTGTTTCTTTAGTTGGTAGATGTATTGTAGTTTACCGTCTTCCAAGTCATAAGATTAAGTGTAAAATTTGTTCAAGTTTCAAATATGGACACTCATGTAAGGAAATAGGAAAGATATAATTCATATGATTGTTAAATTGCTTGTGATATGCATAATTTTTTATGGTTTGCTAGTTAGGCCTTAAAATCTGTACTGGGCATTAGAGTTTGATGCAATCAAGTGATCTGGCATTTCTTAAAGTTTGTGAAAAGATGTCAATATTATTGGTAGACTACAGGAATCATCTCCATTTTAGGTAGCTCTTTAAAACTCTGGTTGAAGTAGTAGCTGATAATGACTCTTTAATTTCCTAAATCCCAAGATAATTTATGGTCTTGTGCTGCATGTAATGCTTATTCAGAATTTTTAAAATAAGATTTAGCCACTTTTATAAATAGCAATTTTTGTATATAAGTGGATTTTATCTGTTGTAGATTATAAAACATTATGTATGTTTGCATTTTCTCTTGAATCCAAAATTTTCTGCTGTTTGCCACAAATATGAATATTTTAAGCAAAATAATATTATTTATACTTCCGTGCCTTTACAGAAAAGTGACTAATTCACATTTGGATGCCTTACGTGCCACCTACTCCAAGATGACATTTCCAAGTGATTAATTTAGGTCTGAGTATCTTGGGAATCAGAGGAAGTGAAATTCTACTAGGCGATTTATTTTCATTTCTTTCATAAAGCAATATGAAATCTGTGGAAATGTTTTGGATCAAAAAGCACAAGGAATTTATAGACAGGAGCTAGAAATCAATACGGACACGTGTTTGTTGGAACGTTCATCTGGCTAATGATTTTTAAATTCTACCAGGGTTTGGGCTTGTAGGGCTAGTTATAAAATCATCTACCTCTATATGATAAACTCAACGTAAACTATGAAAATGTCATACATGGCTTAGGTTTTGAAGTTTCCATAGATCTCCATCCTCACATGTTACCAAGTATTATTTCAATTTGTCTCATTTATAGGAAAAGGACTGGGTAAATTGTTTTTCTGAAGATTGATATATAAAAATCAGTTGCTTTATTCTAATTTTGAGTTTTAAAATATCTCAGACTATAGACGTTATAAGTTATTTATTTTTCATATTTGTTTAGATTTCTTTTAAAGTGACACAATTATTGATTTACATTTTAGGTCAATAAATTTCTTTACATGAATACAACTCTAAACCACAGACAATTAGATTTTAGGTTGTTTATTTAAACATCTGATCCATTTATAATAGAAAAATCCATTTAAGAAAACAAACCTGTTGGAGAGGTGGAGCAAAATGGCGGGGTGAGCTGACCTGGGACTCTCTCCTCTCCAAAGTACAACAAAGGACTGAGAAAAAACCCTGAATTTCAGCTAATGAACCTAACGCCAGGACTCAGAGACCTACAGTATCAAAAGAGAGAGGATGGAGCCCTGCTGCCCCCTCGGAGGAGCTGGAACGGGGTAGGAGAGAACTTCGTTCCCTCCCCTGGAAACTGGGATTGCCGCGTGGGTCCGGGAAGGAACGGGGGAGGGGCCACGTGACCAGGGGATCGTCTAGGACTCCCGCCACCAGTACAGTGGAAACCCACTGACGGTGGAAAGCTTCCGTGCACGGGGACCCCATAAACCCAGGGCCCCGGGAGACCAGAACTGATCGAATCCAGATCAGTGCATGAAAGAAACTGCCCCCGCAGCGCCCCCCCCACCAGCCTCGGCAAACCGCACTGGGTGCCGCCATCTTGCCCGAAGCCGGAGAGCTCAGAACACGCGGCAGTGACCCCCATCTAGTGGCGACAGGCTGTAACAGCAACCGAATTCTACCACCATGTAAAAACCCGCTCCACTACCATCCAGCAAGTTATAAAACCCCCAGACCAGAAGGAAAACAATAAAAACACAGAATTAAGTCCTGAGGACTTGGAAATAGGTAAACTAAGTGAAAATGAATTCAGAGCAGCTATAATCCAAAAACTCAATGAGGCAGAGAGAAAGATAGAGAAACAAGCCGAGTTCTGGAGTTACATCACAAAAGAGACTGAAATTATAAAGAAGAATCAAACAGAATTACTAGAGATGAAAAACACAATGGACCAGATAAAACAGAATACAGATTCCCTGAATGCCCGGGTAGACTCCATAGAAGAGCAAATTAGCATAATCGAAGACAGACAGGCTGAATGGCTCCAGACAGAGGAAGAAAGAGAACTAAGGATTAAAAGGAATGAGGAAAGTATTAGAGAGATAGCAGATTCAATAAGGAGAAAGAATTTAAGGATCATAGGAATTCCCGAGAACGTGGAAAAGGAAAATGGAGCAGAAAGTGTGCTTAATGAAATTATAGAAGAGCACTTCCCAAATCTAAGGATTGAGGGAGAAAAGTGTGTAGAGGAAGTTTTCAGATCTCCTAGATTTGTCAATGTAAAAAGACCTACTGCAAGGCATATAGTAGTACAAATGGCAAAAATGAATGACAAAGAAAGAATACTCAGGGCTGCAAGACAAAAGAGAATAACCTACAAAGGAGCTCCTATCAGACTTTCAGCAGATTTCTCTGCAGAAACCTTACAAGCTAGGAGAGATTAGAATGACATATTCAAAATTTTAAAAGATAAAAATCTTCAGCCACTAATACTCTATCCAGCAAGAATATCCTTCAGCTATGAGAGAGAAATTAAATCTTTTCCAGACAAACAAAAGTTAAGGGAATTTGTAACCAAAAGTCCTCCACTACAAGAAATCCTCAAGAAGGCTCTCATACCTGAAAAAAGAAAAAAGGGAGAAAGGGGTCACAAACCACAGAGTAGGGAGACCGATAAATAGAACCAGAATAGGATAGCAAATATTCAACTATAGCATTAGGATAAAGGCAAGGAAACTACCAAAGCGAAGACGATCTTATCACTCTAACTACAAACTCATAACACAAGGTGGAATAAGAAATGAAAATAATAATTTAGGAGGGGAAGAGCAAAGGGACTAAATTAGTCTAGGCCAAGTAAGTAAGAGACCACCAGAGAATAGACTATATTATACACGAGATTCTAAATACAAACTTCAGGGTAGCCACTAAACTACAAAACAGAACAGAGACACAAAACATAAATAGGCAAAAATCTAAGAAACCCAGCATAAGAAATTGCAGTATCAAATGGGTAGGATAAAGCACACAGGAAGAGAAAAGCAGGAAAGCCAGATGAGCAACAGATTGACAGCATTAAGCCCTCATGCATCAATAATCACCCTCAATGTAACTGGATTGAACTCTCCAATAAAAAGACACAGAGTGGCAAAATGGATTAAAGAACAAGATCCAACAATTTGTTGCCTCCAAGAAACACACCTCAGCCCCAAGAACAAACACAGGCTCAGAATGAAGGGGTGGAGGACAATACTTCAAGCAAATAGCAAGGAAAAAAAAGCAGGTGTTGCAATTCTTATATCAGACAAAGTGAATTTCAAAATAAGACAGGTAAAGAGAGACACACAGGGACAATATATAATGATCAAAGGGACACTTCATCAAGAAGAAATAATGCTTATAAATATCTATGCACCCAACACAGGAGCACCAAGGTTCATAAAGCAACTATTAACAGACTTAAAGAAAGATGTTAAAAACAACACAATAATAGTAGGGGACCTCAACACCCCACTCACATCAATGGACTGATCATCCAGACAGAAAATCAACAAAGAAATAGTGGAGTTAAATGAAAAACTGAAACAATTGGACTTAATAGACATATATAGATCACTTCATCCTAAAACAGCAGAATACATATTCTTCTCAAGTGCGCATAGAACATTCTCAAGGATAGATCATATGTTGGGAAACAAGGCAAGCCTCTACAAATTTAAAAAAATTGAAATAATAACAAGCATCTTCTCTGATCATAATGCTATAAGGCTAGAAATCAACTACAAGAAAAAAGCTGAGAAAGGCACAAAAGATGTGGAGACTAAACAATACACTACTGAACAAGCAATGGATCATTGAAGAAATTGAAGAAATCAAAAAATAGCTGGAAACAAATGAAAATGATAACATGCTATACCAACTCATATGGGATACAGCAAAAGCTGTATTAAGAGGGAAATTCATCGCAAACAGGCACATCTTAACAAACAAGAAAAATCCCAAATAAGCAATCTTAAACTACACCTAACTGAAATAGAGAAAGAAGAACAAATAAAGCCCAAAGTCAGCAGAAGGAGAGAAATAATAAAAATCAAAGCAGAAATAAATACTATTGAAACAAAAAAGGCGGTAGAAAGGATCAATGAAACAAAGAGCTGGTTCTTTGAGAAGATAAATAAAATTGACAAACCCCTAGCCAGACTTACAAAGCAAAAAAGGGAGAAAGCTCAAATAAACAAAATCAGAAATGAAAGAGGAGAAATAACAGCAGACTGTGCAGAAATACAACAGATTATAAGAGAATACTATGAAAAATTCTACGCTAACAGAATGGATAACCTAGAGGAAATGGATAAATTCTTGGACTCCTACAGTCTCCCAAATCTCACTCAAGAAGAAGCAGACAATTTGAACAGACCAATCACAAGGAAAGAGATTGAAACAGCAATCAAAAACATCCCAAAGAATAAAACCCCAGGACCAGATGGCTTCCTTGGGGAATTCTACCAAACTTTCAGAGAGGATTTAATACCTATCCTTTTCAAGCTATTCCAAAAAATTAGGGAGGATGGAACACTTCCTAATACATTCTATGAGGCCAACATCACGCTGATACCAAAGCCTGACAAGGACACCACGAAAAAAGAGAACTACAGGCCAATGTCACTGATGAACATAGATGCAAAAATTCTAAACAAAATTTTGGCCACCAGAATTCAGCAATTCATCAAAAGGATCATACATCATGATCAAGTGGGATTCATACCAGAGACACAGGGATGGTTCAACATCCGCAAATCAATCAACGTGATACACCACATCAACAAACTGAGGAGTAAAAACCACATGATCATCTCAATAGATGCAGAGAAAGCATTTGACAAGATGCAACAGCCATTTATGATAAAAACTCTGAACAAAATGGGTACAGAAGGGAACTACCTCAACATAATAAAGGCCATATATGACAAACCCACAGACAACATCATACTCAATGGGCAAAAACTGAGTGCCATCCCCCTGAGAACAGGAACGAGACAAGCATGCCCTCTATCACCACTCTTATTTAACATAGTACTGGAGGTCCTGGCCAGAGCAATCAGACAAGAAAAAGGAATAAAATCCAAATAGGGAGGGAAGAAGTGAAACTCTCGCTGTTTGCAGATGACATGATCTTATATATAGAAAACCCCAAAGAATCCATTGGAAAACTGTTAGAACTAATTAACAACTACAGCAAAGTTGCAGGGTATAAAATCAATTTGCATAAGTCAGTAGCATTTCTATATTCTAATAACGAACTAACAGAAAAAGAAGTCAGGAACACAATACCATTCGCAATCGCAACAAAAAGAATAGAATACCTTGGGGTAAATTTAACTAAGGAAGTGAAGGACCTATATAATGAAAATTACAAGGCCTTTCTGAGAGAATTGGATGACGACATAAGGAGATGGAAAGACATTCCATGTACATGGATTTGAAGAATAAACATAGTTAAAATGTCCGTTCTACCTAAAGCAACCTACAGATTCAACATTATCCCAATCAGAATCCCAATGACATTCTTTAAAGAATTAGAACAAAGAATCCTAAAATTTATATGGGGCAGCAAAAGACCCCGAATTGCTAAAGCAATCCTGAGAAAAAAGAACAAAACGGGAGGCATCACAATGTCTGACTTCAAAACTTACTACAAAGCTACAGTAATCAAAACAGCATGGTACTGGTACAGAAACAGGTGCACAGATCAATGGAACAGAATTGAAAGCCCAGAAATAAAACCACACATCTATGGACAGCTTATCTTCGACAAAGGAGCTGAGAGCACACAATGGAGAAAAGAAAGGCTTTTCAACAAATGGTGCTGGGAAAACTGGAAAGCCATATCTAAAAGAACGAAAATTGACCATTCTTTTTCACCATTCACCAAAATAAACTCAAAATGGATCAAAGACCTAAAGGTGAGACCTGAAACCATAAGGCTTCTAGAAGAAAATGTAGGCAGTACACTCTTTGACATCAGTATTAAAAGGACCTTTTCGGACAACATGTCTTCTCAGACAAGGGAAACAGTAGAAATAATAAACAAATGGGACTTCATCAGACTAAAGAGCTTCTTCAAGGCAAATGAAAACAGGATTGAAACAAAAAAACAACCCACTAACTGGGAAAAAATATTTGCAAGTCATATATCTGACAAAGGCTTAATATCCATAATATATAAAGAACTCTAACAACTCAACAACAAAAAATCAAACAACTCAATCAAAAAATGGGCTGGAGACATGAACAGACATTTCTCCAAAGAAGATATATGGATGGCCAATAGGCACATGAAAAGATGCTCATCATCACTCATCATCAGGGAAATGCAAATCAGAACTACACTAAGATAGGGGCTGGTCCCGTGGCCGAGTGGTTAAGTTCGCGCACTCCACTGCAGGCGGCCCAGTGTTTCGTTGGTTCGAATCCTGGGCGCGGACATGGCACTGCTCATCAAACCACGCTGAGGCAGCGTCCCACATGCCACAACTAGAAGGACCCACAACAAAGAATATACAACTATGTACCAGGGGGCTTTGGGAAAAACAGGAAAAAAATAAAATCTTTTAAAAAAATACACTAAGATATCACCTTACACCCATTAGAATGACAAAAATATCGAAATCTAATAGTAACAAATGTTGGAGAGGTTGTGGAGAGAATGGAACCCTCATACACTGCTGGTGGGAATGCAAACTGGTGCAGCCACTATGGAAAACAGTATGGAGATTCCTCAAAAAATTAAAAATAGAACTACCATACGATCCAGCCATGTCACTACTGGGTATCTATCCAAAAAGCTTGAAGTCTGCAATTCCAAAAGTCCTATGCACCTCAATGTTCATTGCAGCAATATTTACAATAGCCAAGACCTGGAGGCAACGTAAGTGCCCATCAACAGATGAATGGATAAAGAAGTTGTGGTGTATATATACAATGGAATACTACTCAGCTGCAAAACAGAACAAAATCATCCCATTTGCAACAACATGGATGGACCTTGAGGGAATTATGTTAAGTGAAATAAGCCAGTTAGAGAAGGATAATCTCTGTATGACTCCACTCATATTATGAATTTAAAAATGTGGACACAGAGAATAGATTAGTGGCTACCAGGGGAAAGGTGGCATGGGGGGTGGGCACAAAGGGTGAAGTGGTGCACCTACAACACGAATGACAAACATTAATGTACAACTGAAATCACACAAGATTGTAACCCATCATTAACTCAATAAAAAAAAAAAGAAAACAAACCTGTCAACATCTGCTTTCTAAGGGATGGTGTTATAAATCATATCAGTGGGGATATAAAATCACTATATTTTTCCTTTATTTCCTCAAATGTTCATAGGAAGTGAAGGAGTGAACACAGCTCATTAGCGTGACTTTGGATATGCAAAGGGTATTGCTTGCTGAATTGGGTACAGGGGCTGGTGACAGCTGAATTACTCTGTACAAAGATAGGAGAATCTTTTTCTCCTGAAGGGGTGGGCAAAGAAAAGAGCA
Organism: Equus quagga; assembly: GCF_021613505.1. Taxonomy (NCBI): domain Eukaryota; kingdom Metazoa; phylum Chordata; class Mammalia; order Perissodactyla; family Equidae; genus Equus; species Equus quagga. The sequence continues at coordinate 1,864,445 of NC_060287.1, read as the reverse complement.
GGTAAGGGGAGGGGAGAGAGGAGATAGTATAGAGGAGGGGTGAGTCACACAATGGGGAGCCTGAAGGGCACTTAGGAATAAGGATCCAACATTGAATTTTAAATATTTGATGCTTTGAATATGCCTTCCTCTCTCCCAGCTTTCACCCAAGTCTGCAGCACCAAGGGTCTTTGCATGTGTGTAAACCAAGGAGAGGGGCTGGAGGTGAAGTCATAGCTATTATTTGAGTTTTTGAATTAGTTGGCTCATTCTCTTTTGTTAATTAGAATTAAAATATTGCATTTTTTATATCAAATTTTGAACTAATCACCAATTTGACAGAATTCTCAAATAGAACACTATGATCTTATGTCATTTTCAAGTGACACGTGTCATTTTAAGGTCTCCCAGGAGTCCATGGCAATGGCGATACAGTCAATCTATACATAGTGTTCATGTAGTTGGTCATCAGTATCCTGTGTGATGGTGTGTGTCAACTCCCAGAGTGGTGTTAACAGCTCTGAGTGCACATTTACAAAGTAGCTTAATGACGGGGAAGCATGACCCATCGGCAATTCGTGCACTGAGGTTATGTCACTAAGGAGTCACCGACTGGTGTATACTGTGAGCGATTATTATCCTGTGTCACAGAACATAGAAGTCAGGCACCCATGTATGTATAGGGGCTATGCAACCTTTTGACACGCCATCAAGCATTTCAAAAATAAGAGGATTTCAAGTGATATTAATGGTATTATTAGTAGTAATATTAGTGGTAATATTAGGCTGCACAAACTATTCTTTTATTTGATTTTCTTTTTGAGAAGATTAGCCCTGGGCTGACATCTGTTGCCAATCTTCCCCTTTTTTTCTGAGGAAGACTGGCCCTGAGCTAACATCCGTGCCCATCTTCCTCTACTTTATATGTGGGACACCTGCCACAGCATGGCTTGATAAGCAGTATGTAGGTCTGCACCCAGGATCCAAACCAGTGAACATGGGGCTGCCAAGCAGAGAGCGCAAACTTAATTGCTGTGCCACTGGGCTGGCCCCCTCTTTTGTTTGATTTTTAATGTATTAACCAACAACAATAAAGTCTCTTGACACTGGGGCTTCGTTGTGGTGAGCTCAACACGTGTCCTTCGTATAATGTGGTACAAAGTTCATCTCAGTTGCTATAGTGCAACGAAGTTATAATGGGATTACTCTTTCTCATGCAGAATCCAAGGATTTCCACTCCTTTTCAAAGCACAAGTCTCGGGAGATTACAGTTAAAGGCTATGCTAGTGACCTAATTTCTCTGATGGTTTAAATTCATTTATGTTCTCATCTGAGGAACTTTATGCTTATAATTGTAAGCTCATGCAAAGTGCCCTATATTCTAGTTCATGGCAACTTTGCCTCAGACAATCCCATTAGATGACCTAGAGAGGTTTTTGAGTAATTACAGTGTTAACTATATGAATGCCTGCATATACATGTATGCATACACACTCAAAACTGAGTAAACAAAATGCCAGCTTTAGTTTTTATTGTACGGAATGACTTCATTATCAATTAGTTTTCTACTATCAAATAAAATATGCCATGTCATTTCATGCTTCAAGATAATTGAAAATATTTTTGGCATTTTTGTGAGAAGAGGGATCATGCAGAAATACTAGAATACAATACTTAAGTTTACCACAACATTTAGTATCGGTACAATTGTACAGAGGGATTCAAATGATCTATAGTATAAAGTATTGGATAATTTATTTCCATTTTGTATTAATTAAACTCCAATTTTTTTATGTCAAATTCATATATTACACATTATTTTTGAAGCTGAAGATCTTTTTGCTTTCCATTAAGGTAGGTATGCAATTTTTGTTGATAATAAGATTGTATTATTTTGGACCTATTTATTGCTATAACTTGGTTTTGGAAAGAGATGATTAGGAGGAATTATAAACTGTTAAGAGAAACATATGTTTACATTGTGATGTTTTTAAGCTAACATTGAACATTGCTCAATACTTAAGCAAATAGTGCTATATTTGGTGTTCAATATGTGCACTCCTACATGCATTCACAGAGGGCTCACCATGGAAGGCTCTGTGGGGAAACGATGTTGGTACCCTCGTCTTCTGAGAACTTTTCTCCAGAGATGCTTCATTCTTGATGCTCCATTGCTCTCACTCCTTTCAAATATGTTAGCTGCAAATGACATAAGCAAGCTAGATAGGTATTATTCTGAAAGAAAAACCTATTTATTATTTAGTTAAATATGATATAAATACTACAAAATGAAGAAGAGCGTGTTCTGTGAATTTTGATTTGTGTGTGTGTGTGTGTGTGTGTGTGTGTGAGGAGCTAACATCCGTTGCCAATCTTCCTCTTTTTGCTTGAGGAAGATTGGCCCTGAGCTAACATCCGTGCCCATCTTCCTCTATTATATGTGGGATGCTGCCACAGCGTGGCTTGATGGATAGTGCTAGGTTGGCACCCGGGATCTAAACCCTGTGAACCCCTAGTTGCTGAAGCAGAGCTCAGGGACTTAAGCACCACACCACCAGGCTGGCCCAATCTTGAAATTTTTATTGGTTCAACATACAATCTATTTTTTTCTTTTTTTCAAATCAGTGCCTGTGGCTGACCTAGACAGTTAGCAAATGTAGTTCTGTTTCCAACTTCCTTCCTCTTATACTTCCACTGGAAATCAGAAACACCTACCTTCTCACTTTCCCAGCCCTCTTTGTGCTGAAAGGTCACGGGACACAGCGACAGACGTAAGTAGAGGAATTCTGGGAAAGGCCTTGCTGCTGGCGCCCCTTCTCTGTTCGTGCTGTCGATCCTGATATGATGTCTGGTATTTCGTCACCATTTTGTGAATTTGAGAGGGTAAATGTGAGGAAAGGACCCGAGAGCTGGGAATCCAACTCCAGCAGCCACTTTCCTCCTGTGGGTGGCCTAGTATGGTGGTCACCAGCCACATGTGGCTCAGAGCATGTGAAATGTGACCAGTCTGAATCGAGATGTGCTGTTGGTGTAAAACCACAAAGACTTCGAAGACTCCGTATGAAGCTTCAAAGACTTGGTATGAAAAAAAAAGGAAGACATTTTAATATCGATTGCACGTTGAAATGATAATATGTTGGATATATTGGGTTAAATAGAATATTTTGTTAATATTAACTTTGCTTCCTTTTATGTTTTAATGCGGCTACTAGAACCTTTTCTATTGTATATGAGGCCTGAATTTGTTTGTCACATTGTTTCTATTGGACAACACGGCTCTCGCCTTTTTGTGTGTGAGAAAGATATGTTTAGGCCAATAAGAGTCAGGCTGATGCGTCCTTATGGCTGAAATCTTCCTTCTTACTACCAAATGCCATTTGCTGTCACAGAGGATGAGGGTTAGGGAAGCCCTCGACGGTGTTGTTGTAGTTTTGATCCAACCACAGTGCAGGATTTACCACTTTAGTGCTTATCCAATACTACCTTCTGGTTATTCTTCCTTTTAAACAAATACATGCTTCAAACAATGAGCCAGAGCTGGGTACACATCTAGGCTCAATTCCTTGTTGTCTGTGGACATGATGCAAGTTATTTAACATCGTACCTGCAGTTTCCCTGGTTTTAAAACAAGCAAGGCAGGGCCTGACTTGTGAGATTGTGTAAGGATTAAGTGACGCAATTTAAATGAGATGGGTAACTCAGTGCCTGGTGTGTGGTGTTGCTGGAAGTAAGTTAGCTCTCACTATAAAAGGGTGACAGCAGCCTCCAGCAGTGGCTGGGTCAGTAAGGGAGGGGAGGAGAGAAAGCTGCTGGGAAGAAGTGTGAGTTGGTTGTTGTAAGAAGGGGTAAAAGCGAAGAAAGGTGGGGAGGGGTCTGTACAGATGGGGCTCGGTGGTCCTCCAGGGTCCCGGTGGACGCCCCTCTCTCAGCCGCTGCTGCGCCGGCTGCGCTTTCTCCACCCAAGGCCGCTGAAGGCTGGAATCGGCCTGAAATTTGGGAACAGCAGTGAAGCACTAGTCAGGAAAGGAGAAGCAGTGCTGGTTATGAATTTAGAGGAATGAGCTTGTTTGATAGAGGGAAGCTGAGCAATTTGATTTGTTTTTTATTTATTCGTTTTTCTAGAGTTTGTGCTGGCAGGGTGTTTAGGAACACAGTTTTGCTATTATCTTAAATGTTTTAAAAGGAAAAGGGAAAAACAAGAGCAGAGCGCAGAAGAAGGTAGCGTGGATCCTGACAGGGGAGAGAAGTGGCCTCGGGCAGGCGCACTTGGAAGGACATGGGAATCCACAGCGACACACCTACAGGCGCAGAAATGCATTCCCTGCGCTCCGCCAGGTCCACACGTTGCCCAGGAGCACCTGGATGAAGGGCAGTAACGCTACTCAGATCCGTGGTTGAAGAATAAGCGAGTCGGTGCAATTGCAGTCAATATTTCAAATTCGACGTTCCAAGAGGGGCACAATTGGGAGAGAGAGGAATTTGAAACGGATTAAAATTTAAACAATTTCCAATCAGATGAAAATGCTCTGGGAACAATGCCAGAGAGTATTGCCGAATTGGTTTTAATACAAGCTTTCTAAATTCAACCAGCTGGGATTATTTGCATTTTTTTAAAGAAATTATTTATGCGGATATGTTGTATGGATATTTAAAATACAATATTTATTTTAAGAAAATCAAACCTAGTTCTTGGTGGCTGAGGTATCAGAATATATATTGTATTCAGAACATAGCATCACTGAATTTTAAGATGAGGTGGAATCTTAGAGGTCAGTGAATACAATTCTGTAAGCACAATTTCTTCTTGATAGGGAAACACATCTAGGGAAACTGAGGCTTATAATCACCAAATGAGTAGCTAAGAGAGGCCTGGAACCCAGCCCTGATTACGACACCCAGCCGTCTTCCCAATAAACCCCGTGATGGGATGGGCTGCCTGGGGCCTGTTTCCGGACAAACAGATGGGCGCCTCTGTTAACCTCCTGGGTAACAGATGTGCATTTAACAAGGGCCTAGGGTTCAAGGCATAATCGAAAGTAGTGACAAATGTGGAAGACCCCAAAAGCACCACCATAGGCTTGGAGGACGGTGGCATTATCTATAGCGTAGGGGTTGTCTCTGTGGAAACAGATGGAAGGCTGGACAGCATGTCAAGTTCACCTCATGTGCTGTGTTCATAAATAACTGAGTGATTGATGTTGAAAAAATAAAAACAGTCCACTGCCCAGGATCTTGAGAGTTGTCTCCTATAGAAGTTGTATGATAATAATAATAATAAAGATACTACCTCTCCCCCTCTCCCTTTCATATAAAGAAAAGTTAGATTGTAAAGAAAGAGACACAAATTGACAAGAATACGAATTATGTTAGCTTTAGGTACAAAGCATTCCACACGTCCAGCTGGCACTGCTGGCTTCTCAAACACTTTCAGGTCCTGGTTTCACAGTCACCCCTAAGTCTGACCGGCACCCCTCCTCCAGATTGCAGCCAGGAAAGGAAACCAGAGCCGGCTGCCTGATGAAGTCATGGTGCACCCGCTGGCTCCCTCCACAGGAAAGCATGCAGTCCTCCTTCAGAGGCCCTGGGAGCTGCTCTCCCCACCGCTGGCGCTGCCGGGCTTGAGTTGCTCCCGTGGTGGAGAGTGGCGTGGCAGAGGGAAGCTTGGTGGCAGTGGGACCGTGGGCAGTGCCCAGAGCAGGGAAGAACTGATTTCGGTTGCTGCTGAAAAGCTAGCGGTGGAAGCACTGGGGGAAAATTGCTAACTGTTAAAGAGGCAGAGTATAAAACAATTACAGGTCACTACCGGCTCGCCTGAATATCAAGTAAACTTTTGAAAGTCCAGCAAAATATAGGAGGAGATAGGAAATAAGAGTGTCAGTTACAGACCTCATTTCTATTCTCAGCTGCCCAGATCCTCTTCTACTCTGGGAAACTAAGAAGCTAAGCCACCTTCCCTGACTAGCGGAATGGGTTGTGGGCAAGGCCCCAAATTGTCTGTGTGTGGGGGTGTGTGAACGTGTGTGTACACTTGTGAGCGGGTGAAAATGTGTGTACAATTTTTGTGCACGTGTGTATGCATATGAGGGTGTGTGAGTGTGTGTGAGCATGTGTGTATCAGTGAAGAGGGCTCAGAGGAAAACAGGGCTGGCTTTCCTCGGCCGGTGAACACGCTGCGTACGTAGGCTGAGACAGCAAAGTGGCTCCTTTGAAAAACAAAAAAATCTGAAGACAGGAACGAAGATGAAGACAATGTAGTGCTTGATGGCCTGTGACTATAGTTAGATAATGAGACTGTCGCCTATCTGTACTATTTAATTTTTTTTGACGTTTGGAGAGAAGGGTGGCCTCTAGCTTGTTTTCGTCTGTGTGATGGTACTTTGTGTGATGCCTTGTGTTATAAATACTTGGTCAGGTACATTAAATTTGTTTTCTCCCGGGCCAGCCCGGTGGCCAAGAGGTTAAGTTCACGTGCTTCGTGTCAACAGCCCAGGGTTTCGCTGGTTCAGATCCTGGGTGTGGACATGGCACCACTCCTTAGGCCACATTGAGGCGGCGTCCCACATGCCACACATGGAAGGAGCCACAACTAGAATATACAGCTATGTGCTGGGGGGATTTGGATAGAAAAAGCAGAAAAAAAAAGAGAAGAAGATTGGCAACAGTTGTTAGCTCAGGTGCCAATCTTTAGGGAAAAAAAAGATTTGTTTTCTCCATTATGGTGTGCTCATATTCCAAAAGTCCACGGTTACAGGCTCTGGTGTTGGCCTATTTATTTCACCCACTGGTTTGTTCACTTGATGGACTCTTGCAATTTCAAACTCCAATTTCTCAGTTCTGGGAAATTTTTTGAATCATTTTTTTGAATCTCATTTTCTCCAGCTTTTTGTTTTTTTGTACTGGAGCTCTTACTGTTCGTTAAATTCCCCCAGTGATATTCTATTATTTGTATCTCCTTTTCCTTATTTCCATCATTTCCCAAGAGACTTCTTAAACTTTATCTTTACATATATTTCTGAATATTTTATTTCTTACCTCCTATTTTTTAATGAGAACTTTTTAAAATTTAGTTTTATATTTTTTCTCAATTTTTTTTCTTTCCTTATTTCAAGGATCTTATCTTTGATCTCTGAGGATATTCAGTATAGTTTATTAAGTTTGCTCTACTTCCTGCCTTGTCTCCAGTGGCTTTTTTTTATTTGTGAGAAAGTTTTCTCGACTGTCAGGTGGTCTTTGACTGTCTGTTTATGTTTGAGAGTAAGGCAGTGAAAGCTGATTGGAAGCTGTGTGTGTGAATTTTTGTATGTGTGTGAATGTGTGTATGTGTGTGTGTGAATTTGTGTGTGAATGTGTGTTTGTGTGTGTGTGAATTTGTGTGTGAATGTGTGTGTTTGTGTGTGTGTGAATTTGTGTGTGTGTGAATTTGTGTGTGTGTTTGTGTGTGAGTGTGTGTGTGTGTGTGTTATGCCAAGCGGATATTTTATTGAGTAATGGGCTTCAGTATGGTGGGCTCAGCTTGGACTGTTCCACTTAACTATTTCATTATCAGAAGACTTTTGTTCTTTTGCTTTTCTTTTGAGATAGTTTCCTCAGAAAGGAGCCTTCCAGTCTAACATCTGAGATACGTAAGCCTGGCTTTCATTGTCCTCAGTGCAAACTGGGAGAAAGGGACTTTCAAATCATTCCTTCCGCTGTGGGCCTTCTCTTAATCACCTCATTTTCAGTGTGATATCCCACCGTGTCTTAGTCAGGGTAGGCGGCTGTAACAAAAATACCATAGACTATGCACTTAAACAGCAAGCATTTATTTCTCACAGTCCTGGAGGCTGGGAAGTCCACGTTCAAGGCCCTGGCAGAGCCGGTGTCTGGTGAGGCCTGCTTTGTGGCTTGTAGAGCGCTGCCTTCTCACTGAATCGTCACATGGCAGAGAGAGATGGAGAGAGAGATAGCGAGAGATCATCTCTCAGTCGCTTCTTAGAAGGGCACTAATCTCATTCATGAGAGCTCCACCCTTATGACCTACCACCTCCAAATACCATCCCACTGGGGGTTAGGCTTTAACATATGAATCTGGAGGGGGCATAAACACTCACTCCGTGGCACACCCTCAGCTGTGCTTAGTGTCCTAGTGTCTTCAGCTTCTCTACAGAACGCTCTCACCACTTGTATGGTGGAAGAAGCTCGGTCACCCAGCTGCATGCAGGGGCATAGGAGACGAGATTGAGAGGTCTGACAGGTGCAGGGCACTTATCCCTTTGTGAGCTGCCTGGCCCCTCCAATCCCTGGGACTTCCTGGAGTTCTGTATGGTCAATCAGCTGGCATCTAAGACTACTCCACACAGGCCTTGTTTCTTTCTTTCTCTGGCATGCAAAATCCATTACAACTAAACCATTTCCAGATTTCAGAATTTTGCTGGTTTTCTTTTCTTCAGTTCTCTTTTCCCTGGGATCACTATCCTCTGCCATGCTCTTAAAATTTCATAACTGTCTTTTCGGCAAAGTGCAGTTAGGGAATAGAGTGAAAGTATCTTCAATCAGCCATGTTTTACTGGAATAGATCCCAAAATATAAAGTCTGCAGCAAATGTGTGAATATATTTAAACATGTTGATACATATTTGCATTTAAACATTTTTTAAAATTATTTTTAACAGGTTTGTTGAAGTATAATTTATGTACAAGAAGCTGCACATTTTTAAAGGGTATAATTTCATTAGTTTTAACATATGTACATGTCTGTGAAACCATCATTATAACCAAAATAGCAATACCCCCGCCGCCCCAGTTTCCTTGTATCCCTAGTTCATTGTTTCTATAGATCATATGGGAAGTATTGACTCTTAACAATATTGGCTCATTTGATCCTTGAACGTGGTATGTCTCTCCATTTATTTGTCTTTTAAAATTTCTCTCAGCAATGTTTTGAAGTTTGTAGTATATAGATCTTGCACATTTTTTAGCAGATTTATCCCCAAGTATATCTTATTTACTTATACTATTGTAAGTGACATTTTTTTAAAATTTCACTTTCTTATTGTTCATTTCTAGTACATAGAAATAGAAAAGATTTTCAATTTTGATGTTGTATCCTGCAACATTGCTAAACTCACTTATTGATTCTTGCAACTATTTTGTAGATTCCATCAGATTTTCTGTATAAAAATTTATGCTGTCTGTGAGTAAAAACAGATTTACTTCTTTTTTCCAACCTGGGTATGTGGTATTTCTTTATCTTGCCTAATTACATTGGTCAGAACCTCCTCCAGCCCAACATTGAACAGAGGTGGTGAGAGCAGATATTCTTGTCTTGTTCATGATCTGAAGAGGAAAACATTCAATCTTTCACCATTAAATATGATGTTAGCTGCAGGCTTTCCTCAGATGCACCTTACCAAATTGAGAAAATTCCCTTTCTCATATTTATTTATTAATTATTTTATTGAGGTCCTGTTCATTTATAACATTGTGTAATTTCAGGTGTATGTTATTATATATCAGTTTCTGTATAGACTGCATCGTGCTCACCACCAATAGTCTAGTTTTCATCCACCACCATATATGTGTGCCCCTTTACCTGTTTCGCCTTCCCCCCACCTTCCCCTCTGATAACCACTAACCCGTTCTCTTTATCTGTTTGTTTATCTTCCATATATGAGTGAAATCATATGGTGTTTGTCTTTCTCTGTCTGCCTTATTTTGCTTAGCATAATACCCTCAAGGTCCATCCATGTTGTCACAAATGGCACCATTTTGTCTTTTTTTATGGCTGAGGAGCATTCCATTGTGTATATATATATCTCATATCTTCTTTATCCATTCATTCGTTGATGGGTACTTGGATTGCTTTTACGTCCTAGCTATTGTGAAAAATGCAATGAACACAGGGGTGCATAAATCTCTTTGAATTGTTGATTTCATATTCTTTGGATAAATACCCAACTGGATCATATGGTATTTCTAATTTTAATTCTTTGAGAAATCTCCATACTGTTTTCCATAGTGGCTGCACCAGTTTGCACTCCCACCAGCAGTGTATGAAGGTTCCCTTTTCTTAACAGCCTCTCCAATATTTGTTATTTTTTGTCTTGTTAATTATAGGCATTCTGACAGGTGTAAGGTAATATCTCATTGTAGTTTTAATTTGCATTTCCTTAATAATTGGTGATGTTGAACATCTTTTCATGTGCCTATTGGCCATCTGTGGATCTTCTTTGGAAAAATTTCCATTCATGTCCTCTGAGCACTTTTTGATCAAGTTGTTTCCTTTTTCCTTGTTGAGTTGTATGAGTTATTTATGCATTTTGGAAATGAACCCTTGTCAGATATATGATTTGCAAATATTTTCTCCCAGTTTGTAGGTTGTCTTTTCTTTTTGTTCCTGGTTTCCTTTGCCAAGCAGAAACTCTTTAGTCTGATGCAGTCCCATTTATTTATTTTTTCCTTTTTCCCCTCATAGAATGAATTAGGAAGTGTCCCATCTTCTTTAATTTTCTGGAGTAGTTTGAGAAGGATAGGTATTAAATCTTCTTTAAATGTTTAGTAGAATTCTCCAGAGAAGCCATCTGGCCCTGGACTTTTGTTTTCCGGGAGATTTTTGATTACTGTTTCAACCTCTTTACTTGTGATTGGTCTATTCATATTCTGTATTTCTTCTAAGAATTTGTCCATTTCTTCTAGGTTATCCAATTTGTTGGTATACAGTTTTTCAATATTCTCTTTTACTCCTTTGTATTTCTGTGGTATTTGTTACAATTTCTCCTTTCATTTTTAGTTTTATTTGTTTGAGTCATCTCTCTTTTTTTTCTTAGTGAGTCTGGCTAAAGATTTGTCAAGTTTGTTTATCTTCTCAAGGAACCAGCTCTTATTTTCATTCATCCTTTCTACTTTTTTTTTTTTAATCTCTATTTCATTTATTTCTGCTCTAATTTTTATTATTTCCCCCCTTCTGTTGATTTTGGGCTTTGTCTGTTCTTTTTCTAGTTCTGTTAGGTATAGTTTAAGATTACTTATTTGAGATTTTTCTTGTTTGTTGAGGTGGGCCTGTATTGCTATAAATTTCCCTCTTAGAACCCCTTTTGCTGCATTTCATAAGAGTTGGTATATTATATTTTCATCTTCATTTGTCTCCAGGTATTTTTTGATTTCTCCTTTGATTTCTTTATTGATCTGATGGTTATTCAGTAGCATGTTGTTGTCTAGTCTCATATATTTGTGACTTTCCTAGCTTTTTTCTTGTAGTTGATTTCTAGTTTCATAGCATTGTGGTTAGAAGAGACATGATATGATTTCAATCTTCTTAAATTTATTGAGACTTGCCTTATTTCCCAACATATGGTCTATCTTTGAGAGTGTTCCATGGGCACCTGAGAAGAATGTGTATTCTGTTGTTTTTGGATGAAGTGTTCTATATATATCCATTAAGTCCATCTTGTCTTTCATTTAAGTCTACTGTTTCCCTGTTGACTTTCTGTCTGGGTGATCTATGCAGTGATGTAAGTGGGGTATTGAGGTGCCCTACTATTATTGTGTTGCTGTCAATTTCTCCCTTTAGGTCTGTTAATGGTTGCTTTATATACTTTGGCGCTCCTGTGTTAGGGGCATATATATTAATAAGTATTATGTTCTCTTGGTGGAATGTCCCTTGTATCATTATATACTGCCCCTCTTTGTCTCTCATTGCCTTTTTTATCTTGAAGTCAGCTTTGTCTGATATAAGTATGGCAATGCCTGCTTTCTTTTGTTTGCCATTAGCCTGGAGTATTATCTTCCATTTCTTCACTTGGGGCTTATGTTTGTCTTTAGAGCTAAGATGTGTTTTCTGGGGACAGCATATTTTTGGGTTTTGTTTTTAATCCATCCAGCCACTCTGTGTCTTTTGATTGGAGAATTCAATCCATTTACATTTAGAGTGATTATTGATATATGAGGACTTAATACTGCCATTTTATCTCTTGTGTTCTGGTTGTTTTATATTTCCATTGTTTCTTTTCCCTTGTATTTCTGACTGCCATTTCAGTTTGGTGGTTTTCTGTGATGGTTTTCTCAGTTTTCTTTTTATTTATGATTTGTGACTCTGATCTGAATTTTCATTCTGTAGTTACCATGAGGTTTGTATAAAAGATCTCCTAGATGAGATAGTCTTTTTTTCTGATAGCCTCTTATCTCCATTAGCCTAAGCAGGTTCCATCTTTTTCCTCTTCCCCTTCTATGTTTTTGTTGTCACTAATTATTCTTTTTTGTGTTGTGGGTTTGTGACTAAATTGAGGAGTTTATAGTTAGTTTTGATGCTGTCTTTCCCTTTATCTTTTATGTTATAATTAAGTGTTTGCTAATCTATTCTGATAGACAGCTGCAATTTTTTGATTTTGTCTGTCTACTTATCTCCTTGCTCAAAGTTTTGTAAACCTTTGCCTTTTTGTTTCAAGTAAGGAGGCTCCCTTCTTCATTTCTAGTAAAGCAGGTGTAGTGGTGATAAACTCCCTCAGCTTTTGTTTATCTTGGAAAGCTTTTATTTCTCCATCATATCTGAAGGATAGTTTTGCTGGATAGAGGATTCCTGGCTGATAGTTTTCATCTTTCAGTATTTTGAATATTTCATTCCATTCTTTCCTAGCCTGTAAAGTTTCTGCTGATAAGTCCACTGGAAGCCTGATGGGGGTTCCTTTGTAGGTTGTTTTCTTGTCTCTTGCTACCCTTAATATTGTTTCTTTGTTACTGACTTTTGACAATTTAAGTATTATATGCCTTGGACAAGGTTTTTTGAATTGATGTAATTGGGAGTTCTATTGGCTTCATGTGCTCATATGTCCAGTTCCTTTTCCAGGTTTGGAAAATTTTCAGCTATTAATTTCTTTGAACAAACTCTCTGCTCCTTTCTCCTGCTCTTCTCCTTCTGGGATACCTATAATCTTTATATTACTTTTGCTAATTCAGTTGGATATTTTTTGAAGAATTTCTTCTTTTTTTTTAGATCTTAGTTCTCTCCCTTCCTCCACCTGAAGCTTTTCTAGGTTTCTATCTTTGAGCTCATTAATTCTCTGCTCCATAAGGTCCACTCCTTTTTTTATGCTTTCTACATTATTTTTTTATCTCATTAATTACATTCTTCATATCGGGAATTTCTGTTTGGTGTTTTTTTTGGAGCTTCAGTCTCTTTGGTGAAGTATTACTTCTGTTCATTAATTTTATTTCTGAGCTCATTGAACTGTCTTTGTGAGTTTTCTCACAATCATTGAGTTTCTTTATGATTGATAGATATTTTGAATTCTCTGTCAGTTAGATTGTAGTCTTCTATGACTTCAGATCTGGTTTCTAGAGAGTTGTCATTTTCCTTCAGTTCTGCGGTGTTATTGTAGTTCTTCATGATGTTTGATTAACTGATCCTCTACTGGTGCATTTGTGGTAGTAACCACCTTCTTTTGTTTGGGTACAGCTTTGGTTACTTTGGTTCTGGTCACTTGGGTCTCATGTTCCTCCACTGGCTCTCCATGGGCTTGAATGATGATGTCTCATGCTCCATCTTTGCTGCAGTTGCCAGATTGTCTTGGAGTGCTAGTTGCACCACTGGCAGAGGTGTTGGGTTCATGAGTGTCACTGTTGCTGGTGGGGGCCTGGGGACTTGTATACAGCCCTCACTGCTGTTAGAGCTGGTGCCTGGGTTGCTGTCACAGGGGCCTGGGTCACCAGTTCTGCAGTGGTTCTGGTTGCAGATTCCTCCACCACTGTTGTGGGGCCAGAGGCTGTTTTCTCTGTTTCCACACTGTCTGCTTGTAGCTGTGTCGGTCAGCTGTTCTGTATTTGTGTGGGCTGGCTGTGGCCACTTGGCAAGTTGCCTTCACACAGGTGGGCCACCATGCTTGGTGGGCAGGTTGCTCTCATGTGGCCGGGCCACTGCTCTGACAGGCCTGCCGTTCCAGTGTGGCTGCCTTCCCACATGGGCCAGGCTGCCCCCACCTCCACTCACAGTCATGCTGGCCACTATGTGAGGATCCGTGTCCTGCATCCCTGTTGCCAGGGAGGGGGAGGGGCCACTCCCTTATTTCCACTGCTTCTTGGGGGTCCAGTCCAACCACCTTCAGACGTATAGCTGCATGGATCTCTCAGGGGTCCTGGTTTGCTATGTAGCGAATCCTCTGTTGGTTAATAGATGTCTGTTTAGTTGTAACTTAAAGGGGTGAGATAAGGGAACAACTCACTTTGCTATGATGCTGATGTCACTCCAGGAAATTTCCTTTAATTATGAGTTTTCTAAGAGTTTAAAAAAAATTTTTAGTCTATTTTTGTGGCAATAGAGTTGATCATATGGTTTTTTTTTTTAGTTTGTTGTTACTGTAAATAAGTTGATTTTCAAATTTTAAAACTGCCTTGCATTCCTGGAATAAACCCACTAGGATGTATTATCTTTTTTATATGTTACTGCAATCTATTTGCTAAAATCTTCTTTAGAAAGTTTGCATTTATGTTCATGAGGCATATTAATCTGTAGCTTTTGTTCTTTGGAATGTATTTGTCTTGATTTGATATCAGAGTAATACTGGCCTCATAGCATGGAGTAGGAAGCCTTCCTTTCTTTTCAGTTTTCTGGAAAAATTTATGTGGAATTGGAATTATTTCTTCTTAAATGTTTACTATCACCAGTAAAGCTCTGGAGCCTGAAATTTTCTTTGTGGGAAGGTTTTTAACTATAAATTCAATTCTTTAATAGATAAAGAATTATTCCAGTTGTCTATTTCTTCTTGAATGAGCTTTTATAGTTTTTGTCTATCAAAGAAATTGTTCATTTCATTTAAGCTGCTGCGTTTATAGGCATAAATCTACTCATATATATAATATTTATAATATTCCCCTACTATCTTTTTAATATCTATAGAAACTGTAGTGATATGTTTCATTTTGATATTGGTAATTTGTGCATTTTCTCTTTTTCCCCCAACCAGGCTAGCTAGAGTTTTATCTATTTATTGATACCTCAAAGAAGCAGCCTTTTTTCTTTTAAAAAAAGGCATCATTTTTAGAGCAGTTTTAGGTTTACAACAGAACTGAGAAGGAGGTACAGAGATGTCCCATATACCCCCTGCCTCCACATATGCGTAGTCCCCCCCATTATCAACATCACTCACCAGAATGGCACATCTTTTTTTTACCAAGGATGAACCTACATTGACACATAATCACCCAAAGTTCACAGTTTACCTTAACGTTCACTCTTGGTGTTGTATATTCTATGGGTTTGGACAAAAACATAATGACAGATATTCATCATTATAATATCATACAAAGTATTTTCACTGCTCTAAAAATATTCTGTGTTCCACCTATTCCTTCCCCAACCCAATCCCTGATTTTTTTATTCTCCTTTAGTTTGCCTTTTCTAGAATGTCATATAGTAGGAATCATGCAGTGTGTAGCCTTTTAAGACTGCCTTCTTTCACTTAGTAAAATGCATTTACGTTTCCTCTATGTCTTTTCATGGTTTGATGGCTCATTTCTTTTTAGTGCTGAATAATGTTCCATTGTCTGGATGTACCACAGTTTATTTATCCATTCACCTACTGAAGGACATCTTGGTTGCTTCCAAGTTTTGGCAATGATGATGAAGAAAGCTGCTATAAACATCCATGTGCAGGTTTTTGTGTGGTCATATGTTGTGAACTCCTTTGGGTAAATACCAAAAAGTACAATTGCTGGATCATATGGTAAGAATATGTTTAGTTTTGCAAGAAACTACCAAAGTGTCTTCCAAATGGCTTTATCATTTTTCATTCCCATCAACCATATATGCAAGTTCCTGTTGTTTCACAGCCTTTACTGCATTTGGTGTTATCCAGTGTTCTGAATTTTGGCCGTTCTATTTATTTATTTATTTATTTGAGGAAGATTAGCCCTGAGCTAACTGCTGCCAATCCTCCTCTTTTTGTTGAGGAAAGCTGGTCCTGAGCTAACATCCATGCCCATCTTCCTCTACTTTATATATGGGATGCCTACCACAGCATGGCTTGCCAAGTGGTGCCATGTCTGCACGTGGGATCCGAACCAGTGAACCTCAGGCCACTGAAGCTGAATGTGCAGACTTAACTGCTGGGCCACCGAGCCGGCACCTGGCCATTCCAATAGGTGTATCTCATGAGTGTACCATGAGTGGTATCTCATTGTTGTTATAATTTGTATTTCCCTGATGACATATGATGTGGAGCGTCTTTTTAAGAACAAGCTTTTGATCTCATTAATTTTCGCTCCTGATTTTTTATTTTATTGATTTCTGTTCTGATCTTTATTATTTCCTTCCTTCTTACTCTGGATTTCATTTTTTGTTCTTTTTCTAGGTTTTTAACGTGAAAATTGAGTTCATTGATTCAAGACCATTCTTCTTTTCTAATTCAGGCATTTAATCCTGAAAATTTCCCCAAAGTACTGCGTTGGTGACATGTCACAAATTTTAATTTTGATTTCTCTATTTTTCAACTTTTAAATTCCTTAAGCATTTTAAAGCACAATAATATCTTGAATTTGTCTAAGACTTTACATTTCCCAGGATTTAAAAATGTAACATTTTACCTCATTTTATTCTCAGAATCAGTTAACACAGGCCCTTAATATATCCCCAGTGGAACAGTCAGTTATTCAATGCGAGTATTTGGTGATTGCCATACTTTGTGCCAGGCACTGGGGGTATGGCAGCAACAGAACCATGTCCCCTCTGTCAAGGAGTTTGTTTTATTTTATTTTTAGCAGAATAATAATTTTAAAGATGAGATGTAGAGACACAGTGAAGTTAAGTGGCTCACTGAAGATCACACAGTTGTACATGCTAAACTCTAATCTTCCAGCCACAGTTTCAGGGTCTCTTTCTTCTACCATAACACTTTAGAATTTTTTTCATTAAATATAAAAATAAAGGGTATTAATAAAACATATGCATTTATTAAAGCAGAATCATATAAAGAACCCACAAGAGAACTATAAACCATTATTTGTTTACGCTGATGTGAAGTTGAGTAAGTCTCTCATTATAGATTGAATGAAAGATTACTATAGTGTTAATGCTACCTGACTGGGAAGAGAACATTTCTACCAACACATCTTCATTCTGGGAAAATAGCTTTACTTTCTGGTTTTCAGTTTCCACATTTACAAAAATGAGGTTAGGTCAAATGATCTTCCACATGCTTTCTAACTTTTTGATACTGAGAATTTAAATTTTAAATACTTATTGAGTGTTCACTACAGTGCTCTATCAGGGATTCAAAATAAAGTAACACAATATTTGTACTAAAACCATCTAGCTTAGGAGGCAAGAAAAATACATTTGAAATATTTTAAAATGCCAATATATGTGATGCAGACAATAATGATCTGGCACAACTCCAGACGATTTTGCTCCCCTTCCCCTAGGGGCCTTTGACAATGTCTGGAGACACTTTTACTTGTCACTACTTGCGGGTAACTCCTATTGGTAGAGTCATCAATAGAGTAGAGGCCAAGAATGCTGCTAAATATCCTGCAGTGCACAGGACAGCTTCTTACACAAACATTACCTGGACCAAAATATCAGTAATGTTGAGATTGAGAAACTGCTCTAGAAGCTTAGAGGAAAAATCATTGTGGGAAGGAAAGATCAGGAAAGTTTCATGCAGGAGCTGTGTTTTGCCATGAACCTCTCACATGTTTACATCTGGAGAAACAGAGAATAAACAAAGTAATGGGGAAGGGAATCAGCATTGTTTATTTGGGGAACAGAGAGTAACCGAATGCAGTCGGAGCGGAGGGATCACGTAACAGATAGAGTTAGATTGGTGCCGTATTGCGGAGAACCTCAAATGCCGGGATGGAGACTTCTTACTTTATTTGTTTGACCATGGGGAGCAGTCCACGGGCATACCTTAGAGTAAGCATGTTTTGGTTAGATAAGTCTGGCAGTGATCTGAGTATCTATTGTAGTGGGGAGGCTGGAAGGCAATCAGGAGGCTAGAACAATCAAGCTTGAGGTATTGAGTGTTAATTCAAGCAGAACTAGACTTAATCATGATACTCGTACCACATATCCTTGTCTAAATGCAATTAAAAATGAGGGTAAAGCCATTCAGCAGCAGTATCACCAAATCATGTTTTCACACAAGTGCATAAACAATAAGTTCTCGTTTATAAGTGACATGCATTTGTTAAGCCATGCAGTTTTGCTCATGTGTTTATGTTGTGTGTTTGATATGTTTAAAATTGTGATTTTAGTTCACAAACTGAAGCAATGAGAAACTCTCATTTGAGAACATTAGCGTTTATCACTTTACTTTTGGGTCCTTTCTGTCCCTGATGCCTGTGTCCTATCTAGACTAACGTTCCTTAAACACTGTGTTTTATGAATCATGCTGCACAAATACATGGCTTGTAAGTTTGCCACCACGTTTGTTTCCACTTGCTCAGACAAAAAGAAACCACCACCAAAAAGTTCACCCCTCAGGCTTTCAGCGGGAGGTAAGGTGAAAATGTCACCGAACCAGATTCGTTTTGGCAACCAAACGAAATGCCAACCACCAAGATGACCAGTTTGCAGCAGAGAAAGGGTTTATTCACAAGTCAGCCAAGTGAGGAGATGCAAGAACAAATTTCAAATCCACTTCTCCAAAAATGGGGATTAGGGATATTTATGGGATAAAAGGGAGGGGTGGTTTGAAGTGTGGAGACAGATGATTGGAGGTAAGGAGAAGTGAGATAATTGATGATCTGCGCAAGCATAGTCAAGCTTCATGGCTCTTCAGAGGACGCGTGTTCACAAAATGGTGGTGTTGGCATGATCTGAGGGTGGAGTTTTTAGCTCCCTGACATCAGGAGGTCACCTATCCGACACTTACCCAGGCCCAGTTGGTGGGTTGGTGGTCTTGACCATCCTGAACTGGACAAGGAGTCAACCCTCAGTTCATGAAGAACATCTCAAGCACCTCTTACCATGGGGACAGTGTCAGAGACGTTATCTGTGAGGAACCTAGTGGGAGCTGGATAATATCATGCCTATCTACATGACTTTTTTTTTTAAAGAATAAGCAGCACAGCTAACAATGGGCAGGTGAACAGCTAAAGGCTACAGTTAGCAATCGCCTGAAAAAACTTTAGTTACTAGCTACCTAATGTTTAGTGGTTAACTTGCCACCTGTTTCAAAAATACTTGAACATTTCTTCAATGCTTGTAGTTTTGATTATTGACTTTATATTAGTAAGGACAGTACAAGCAACAATTTTCCCTTCTTCATTCTCTCGTTTCCCACCGCTCTGATTGAATAACCAATCCTAGTTATATCAGTGTAATTAATGCATTCCCAAACTTAGATTTGGGCAAGAGAATTGTTCCTTTGAAGTCTGGAAGGAGTAGTCCTGTGACCAGCACTGCAAGAGTAAATTGTTCTACCTAGTTGTCATAATCACTTGGTTACATCCTCTTTGTAGTAGGACCTCAAAAAATATCAAAGGTGTGAATGAATGAAAGGTACTCGGTGTACCATGGCAAAGGTTTTCTGGCTGTGTCAACCATTAAGTTTTAGGAAAAATAGAATTTGTTAAAATGGAAAGAAAAATTAAGTGTTCTTCTTTTTTTCCCATTAGAAAAGACCTTCTGGAAAATTTTAATTTAGAAAATCAGCTGCTTTCAAACACTGGCTGTTTGGTGGCATTCATGACAGATTTAGATATGAGTTTAAACCACAGAGAATAAAATTGATAACTGACTCAGTCTTTTGAATTGAACTTTTCTTTCACGGTAACTGTGTGCCTTTTGGAAAATTAGATAAACTATGAAATAACTTTTCTATGAAAAAAGTATTGAAATGATTTATTTAGCTAAACAGCATGTATTTGATCTGTAAACTAGTTTAAGTACGACTGCGGACCTGTAATCATTCTACTGATAAGAAAATCCAATCCTATAGATCGTTCTATTGATAGGAACACAGTCTTGCTGTGTGATGGGCATTGTACCCAGGAGTGAGACCTTTCACTAACAGCCTGAGGAGAGATAAGGGAGGAGACACAAGTGTCAATGCTTGTGTGCATTAAAACATCACCATTAGAGCTAGCTCATTTGACAATGCCACTCAAAATATTCACATGGAAACTTATTTGGTTTCCACATGCATAAAATGCTCAAAATTACTTCATAAAAGAGATAAATGAATGGACAGATAATTTCCTTAGCAATAAGAAGGACTGGAGGTGAAAACACACTCAGAATGCACTTGTCTCCGATCGTTCAGAACAGCATTAAAGTTGCCTGGGAGTTGGCTGCCTATCATTGATACAAAGATTTCCTTATATTATTGCTGCATACCCACAGCATATGTGGGTACCACCACCCTCATCACACAAAACCATGTTTTAAGGGTACTTCTTGATAGAGGTTGCCTGCCTCCCATCTAGCAATGTCCCTCTTGTCAAGAGCTCACTTCCTAGGGGCAGCTAGTGTTGTCCAGCTCACACCAATCACAGTCCACTGTCCTGCCACCATAGGCCTTCGTTCAAGGAGATGCCACCTTATTTTAAAGGTCCTCTTTAGACTTCTGTTAAACTCTCTCAAAACTTCTAAAATGGAGAAAAGTTTTAAATCAAAATATTGGCTTTTAAAATTGTCTAAGGCATCCATTCCATACTGTGGTCCACCACGCAGGACCTGATTTGGGTGGCAGAGTTGTAACCAGATCATAGTGGAGACTCTTCAGGATATTTGATCATTCCTGAGCTGGAATATGAGCTTGAATGAAGGAGCTTCCATTGGCCAATTCCCCTAGAATGACTCTGCTTCTCTTAGACACATAGAAGCTCACAGTTTTCATGTTTGGAGAAAATAGTTACTATTAAAAAAGAAATGATTGCTGCTGCTCCTATATCCTATATATTCCTATCTTCACACAGGAATGTGATAATTAACCTTGGCTGTGTGTGGCTTTTGTTTAAGAAATTTCATTAACAGGACTTTTGGTCACATAAAAATAGGCCTTAGAACTTAGTCTGGAGTGGAGAATAAAATAAATCTGAGATAAGTTATGCTGTGCGGTTAAGTAAGATGAAGTTGGGATTCTAGTGTAGAGTCTGGAAGGAGGGATAGGTTGAAGGGGCCTGGAAGTTGGTGGCAGAGAGGAGGTGAGTATTGGGACAGAAGGTGAGAGTGGGACTCAGCAAATTTTACTAGACAGGAGCCAAAACAGACAAGTGACTGCAGACAAATTCCCTGTGCTGCTTGAAACTAACGAACTTGAAAGAAAAATGTCCAAATATTCATTTTAAAGTTATTTTTCATTTGGTCCTGTGCCATAATCTCCTTCAATCATTGCCATCCTTTAGTTAAAACAGATATTGCAGCCTTGAGTGATGGCACTCTGGAAGAGCAGGAGGACATGCTCCGCCTTCCTCTGGGCTAAGCAGAGGGGACAGGAGCTGCTGCGTGCGGGGCAGTGGGGCACTGAGATGTAAACCTGCCTGAACATTGGAGCTAGAGTCAGGACTCTAAGGAATATTGTAGAAATCCTGCATTTCCCACTGTAATGTGCTCAGAGGGCTCTTGTTTTTTCTTAAATTTATTTTTTAAAAGGTGTCATTATTTTTTTATAGCAGTTTTAGGTTCCTAACAAAATTGAGAGGAAGGTACAGAGATTTCTCATCTACCCTCTGCCCCTACACACACATAGCCTCCTCCATTATCTACATCACTCACCAGAATGTACATTTTTTACCAAGGGTGAACCTAGACTGACACATCATAATCACCCAAAGTCCATAGTTACTTTAGGGTCCACTCCTGGTCTTGTACATTCGATGGGTTTGGAAAAATGTGTCCACCATTATAATATCATACAGAGGATTTTCACTGCCCTAAAAATCCTCTGCAATCTGCCTATTCATCTCATCCCCAGGCTCCTGTTACTTTATACAGGTATTAAAAGTGTAGAGGAGGAAGACAAATCCTCTACCCTCTGAGTCCTTCTGTCTAGGCTACAAATTAAATTCACATGAGACAGAATAACAAGAAAATCAAACAAAGTTTTATAACATGTACATGGGAGAGACTCAAGAAAACTGAGCAACTCACCAAAATGGCTGTGTTGCCAGCTTAAATACCATCTCCAGCTAAAGACAAAGGAGTGTTTGGGGTACTGGTTTAGGGCTTCAAAGGGGTGGAAGGCAACTCACATGGAAAAGCAAGTGTTTGGTGAACAGAACTTTGGTAAGAGTGGGCTTAGCAAGGATCCTCCCAGTCTACCAGATACTGAGTTATCTACGGTGACGGCCTGTCCTGGGAACAGGCCTTTTATCTTAAATTGTTTTAGACAGTTAGAGGGGAGGTCAAAGTTTCTTTTAGAGTCTTTTGTTCTTAAAAATAATCAAGCCAAAGAGATACATTTTGAGGTGGTCAATTCTGATCCCCCACAAAGGGAAAGCAGATCCTTGAAGACTGGAAAATTTGGGGGAACTTCCTTATATTAGGGATAAGCTCCAAAGCCAGGCATGGCCTTGAGAAAGGAAAATGTGAAAAGGCAGCAAGTAAGCAGCAAGCATTCCATGGACAAAGTGATGCTAGTTAAAACTGGGGTGAATCCATGCACTCGATCTCTCAGAGGTGTTGAATAACCATTCAGGCTTTCATTTAGCACCATCTGGCAAAGCCACATCTTCTCCCTCAAGGCCCAGGGCTTTTCTCAGCCTTCCAGTTTTACTGCCCCTTAGGTCATCCTGAGTGGAATACACGTTGGCAGATAGAGACAGAGAGGAAGACTTAGAGATGCAATCACACACAATGGATCATCAGCCTGTGGTCCAGAGGGAAGGGACATCCTTACAGGAGCAGGAAGTATAGAAGATAATCTGGACCAATGTCTTTAGTATTCCTGAAAAGAGTGTGAACACTAGGGTGGGATTTGGGAGGACGATGTTAAATGTGCATTAACCATTTAAGTATCTTTACTGGGGTGTCCGATAATGTGGCCTAGTCTTCAAGAAGATGTCTGACAATGTGACTGCTATCAACCTTTAGAAGACGAAGCTTATTCTGGAAGGGAAGCAGAAGCAAAGGTTTATGTATGACATGGAAAATTTAGCCCCCTAAATTTAGTTTCCTCATCTGTGAAATAAAGAGATTGAAATAAAAGATTTTTTAATACTTCAAATTCAAAGGTTTTATGATTTGATAATGCTAAACATGCAGAATTTGTTAACTCTGAGTGCCAGTCAAATTCGAGGCCCTTTGACACATTCTAGTGATTCAGGAGTTTAAAGACTATCTTTATTTTCAAGTATCATAAAAGTAATTGGAAAAACAGGATATAGGAGTAAATTAAAAAGTATAAATCTCATTCCACGAACTCAGCTGTACAAAAAATAAAGCAGCTTTTTGTTTTCTAAAAAGTAACAATTTAGTATGAAAAACCTGATCTCAGTTACTTCGGGGGATTTCCCATCCTTCTCCAGAGTTGTGTGCACACAGTACCAGGGTCTTGTACAAGCTGAACTGCGGTGGACTCTGGTATGCAGTTCTCAGTTCACCTAAGTTGATGTTAAGCAGTTCAGGGGTCCAATCTGCGTGGCTTGCTCAGATCCTGTGCCAGTCTGTTGCTTCTTTGTCATGTTTGGGGCATGGGGAACTTCTCCAAGGATGCCTGTGCCCATGTGGACACCTGCCACGCAGGCAACACTGTCTGGGATCACGAGGTGTTTCTGTGCCTTAGGGACCCAGGTGCTCTGAGGAGCTGCAGACGGCACCCCACTCCCTTTGCCCAGGATATAGCCTCAGTCTGGAGTGAATCACCTCCTCACGGTCTGCAATGCTGCTCTGTTTATGTTTGTGAACTCTCTAGGTTCTTCATTGGAAATTCCAAAGTAAGAAACACTTTCAAGCTATGCCTTGGCTGGCCTCCCCTGAAGCAATGAATCATAGAGGCAGTCATCTTCTTTAAATGGAAAGAAGAGAAAAGGGAAATATAAAGATAAAAAAAGTTAATACCTCGAATAACTTGATTTGATTAATGATTAAAAAATAGTAGAAAGGGGGCTGGCCCCGTGGCCGAGTGGTTAAGTTTGTGCGCTCCGCTGCAGGCGGCCCAGTGTTTCGTTGGTTCGAATCCTGGGCACGGACATGGCACTGCTCATCAAACCACGCTGAGGCAGCGTCCCACATGCTACAACTAGAAGGACCCACAACGAAGAATATACAACTATGTACTGGAGGGCTTTGGGGAGAAAAAGGAAAAAATAAAATCTTTAAAAAAAAATAGTAGAAAGCTTAAGAGAATAGCCTTTTCTTCCTGGATGTGTGTTTTTTATTAGTATATTTTAACACTGCCAATGGTAATGTGTAGATTTTTGCATGGCCTCTGGAAGAGGCCTCTTGGAGGACCTGAGAAAGGGGAAGAACAGTCAGCTTCTTCTAAGACTGACTAGAGGATGTCCATCTTCTCCACTTTACAAATTCACAGAACATTAAGAATATTCTTTCCAGAGAGGAACTCAGTGAGAGTGCCAGATGAGGGTGAGTGGCCTGAGCAATCTGTTGCCCTTCCTGTTGAGTGAAGAATGGGGTGCAGGGGCAAGGTGGCAGCGAGTCACATGACGAGAGACTTCTGGGAAGTGGTGCTCCCCATTGGAGGACATGAGATCACCAGACTCTAAAATGTGGACTCTCAACATGAGCTGCAAGGGTCTGTGATTGCCTGGAGAGAGCTTGCAATATTCTTGTGTGAGGGTTTAGTTTCCCTCAGAATCTGGTGAAAGTGTTCGAATTTTGGGAGAGAGGTTGGTGGAAAGTCGTAAGAGGCATGGTGACACGTCAAAGGGTTAAAAAGTTTTTCTTAAGGCACAGAAAGTCAGAACTTGGGTTTGTATCCTGAGATAGCAGTCCAAATGCAAGATAGGGCAGTCTGAAATCAGAAGAAGCATCAAGTTGGCCCAGGACCCAGAGAGATGACCAGCACAAAAGGCTCCAGTGTGAATATTCTTCAAATTAGGTTTATGGCATCTTGGATAGACAGTTGGTGAGAACAAGAATCAAGGGCCTGTAATGCCTAGAAATTCAACCAGCCATGCTAGTCTGTGGTTAAACCAAATTTATGTGATGGTTTAAAAAATGTGCCCTGTAAATGACTATTTCTATGATTTTGTTACTATGTTGTTATTGGGTTTTTTTCTTTTTGAGTTTTGCTTTTCCTTTAGCATTTTAGGAGAGCCCATTTTGAAAGTTCCAGTTTATCTCAACTGAGCTATGGGATAAATAATTTCTTCCTGCCCCAAACTTGGAGAATGAAAGGGTCAGTGTTGCCCAGTTGCCCAGCAGACCAGAGGTGGAAGAAGTGGTGGAGCTAAGAGCACACTCGAGGTGTTTCTGAGCTAAAGCCGCAGTGCTGAACGTGCTGTTCTTAACTGAACATCTTAGAATCTCTAGTGGGGAGAGCTTGCTGTGGCTGGGTTTGCTGGGAAAGATTTCATGAAACAGGTTTCATTTGAACTAGACCTTGCACTGTGGTAAGGAGTCAGAGAACTGTACTTAGGTGCGCGCATCCCTTGTCTACGCATGTTCATTTCAACACTCACCGAACCCGGCATGTTCCAGAAGCAGCTTCTAAAGTCGTGCTTCTCGTTCTGGATCCTCAGTCTTGGCTATCTGTGCGTGGGGAAAGCAGGCCAGTTACTTTCAAAGCTACCCCTATAAAGTAAAGTGATAGCGTATTAAATGAAGATATGTGGAATGTTCTACGGAATTTTACTTTTAGGAAATCCAGAACTGGAGATGAATCATGGCTTTAATATCTCCTTATATGAGTTATGAGATGGAAGATAAACATTAACAGGCAGCAAATTACTGTGCTTCAGCGTATGGTTAAGAGAACTCTGACCTTGCCTTTTGCAGCTTTATGTGCAAGGGGCAAAGTAAGAAAATCATTTGATTAGTTTCTTATGCATATGTATATTTCTGCAGGATTTCAGCTGGGAAATTGATCATTGAACTATAGATATAAAACTTTTAGATGACTTGTTTAGGGAGAGACGGTTTCATTTCAGAAAGACTGGCTTCTAGATCTTGTTATGTTACTAATCTTGGGCAAGACACTTAATCTTTTTTTGTATTTTCTCATTTTGAGAGTTAGATTATGTCAGGGGTCCCTGATCTTTCTCTGAGTAGGAGTTACTTTTCTTCTTCCCTTTGAAAGCTTTGATCTGATAAAAATTCTAAATGCTGTTTTGGTTCTGAAGACGGCTAACAAAGAACTGTTTTTGACTTGATTTCATAGCTTAATGTAACTTGCAGTGGAAAACTCTAACCCTTCCGTCTATGTCAAAGTCTCTGAGTTTAGAAGAATTTGTAAATAATGAAATTGAGAGAGTTTAGAAGTGATTGTTATTAATAAAATTCCTGAGCAGAATTAAAGAGGAGCACTATTGAATTCTTTGCTGAGAATCCTAGAAAATTACAGGAAGTGGGACTTTGTTGTCAAAAATCTCATGGTCTTTCAACCATTTATGTCCCAGTCGTGTTTAATTTTCAGACCTGGAGCCTTCTTATTGTGGACCGGGACTTCAGCTCACTTCTGTTAACCTTAAACAAATGGCAGCCAATTATTTCTCCAGCAAAATAAGGTCTACTTGGGATCAGCAAAGAATTGCAATTCAGGGTCTGCAACCATGGCAAGCCATGTCCAAGTCCTGAGCAGCAAGGGGAGGAGAAACTCTTTTATAGAGGGGGAGAGGAAGTTGAGAGGACTATTGTAAACAAAGAGTTCACTGGAGGAATTGAAAGTTTGAAGCGCAATGGCTTTTCACTGGCTGAGTTGTGACAGTCTCTCATGGGCTGAGCTTCTTGCCTGTCAAGAAGAGGAAGTCTTTCTTCTTCCTGGCTGGGCTCTGGTATCAAAGTAGGACATGAGAACTCCTCCTTTTAGCCTCCCAACTCCCATTTATTAATTCCCATACTTTTCCATCTTCTTAAAAGATTCCATAATTGAATAAAATCTGGAGGTGAAATAGGTTATAGCCCCTTAAGATCACCAGTCCCCTTTTCATTGTAGGGTTTTTACAACAATCACTTGGAGAAAGAAATGATGAAAATCCCTTCGATCATTGTAGACGTGGCGTCTGTTGCCTGTAGGTCCTATTCTCTTGGCTAAATGTTCTGCAGCTCCTTCTTTAGACAGTTCTGATTATAGAGTCCAGATGCCAGAATATTTTCCCTGCTTTCTCCCTTCCTAATATAGGTTCCACCTTCTGGCCTCTTCGGGTGAAAAGCACTTTCAGTCTGTTCAGTACTGAGATATATATATATATTACCCTTCCCCATATTTCCTTGGTTCCAGTCCCCAGAATTTCCACTGCCACTCTAACGTCTTAATTTGAGCCTAAGTAGACAATTGATAAAGTTGATTATCTCATTATAATGTGCCTGGCTTCTTTTAGATCCTAAACTCATTACTCCTTTTCACATTGTCTGATTTCAGCTAGGTGCTCCCAGAAGCCATTTTTGTCCTAATTCTTGTCTCTCATACAATGAATGAGGTTTTTGTTGGTTCAAGAAATCTTCATTTCTTGTGAGAATTTTGACCAAGTTCCTGTTTCTAACATTTTGGACCTTTTGTGTGCAGTCCATTTGTGGAGTCCAGAGATAGACACAGATGCACCGTGTAGTAAGGAATTTGGCCTTGTCCAAAGAGAGGTCTGACTTTTGTTCCTGCTTCTGGCAGACAACTTCCAACTCCTTGGAATTTCCTAAGTGGCAGGAGTGTCTTTGTTATTTCTGGTGGGCCCCTTGGACCACACCTGATAGTTTACGCTAATGAGTGACTTAGGGTGGTGCCAGTCACACCCAATAGTCTTAGGGTAGGAGCTGGCCACACCAGAGAAGTTGATGAAAGGGTTTAGGGTGGGGGCTTTGGGTCATGCCATATTAGTCAACCCAGAGACTAAGTTCAACTCTGTGGGCAATCAATCAGTCAATTAAGCCTCCGTAATGAAGCCTCAATAAAAGCTCACTGAAGATCAAGTAAGCTTCCAGGATCGGCAATGCTTTGTGTGTACTGCCACACATCAATGCCGAGAAGGTCACGTGCCCCTGAGGACAACGGAACTTTATGTCTGGAGCCCTCCCAGACTTTGCCCTATGCATCTCTTTCTTTGGCTAGTTTTAATTTGTATTCTTTCCTTGTAATAAATGCAACTGTGAATATATGGATTTAGTGAATTCTGTGAGCCTTTCTAGTGAATTTGTACCTGAGGGTAGTCTCGGAAGACCCCTGAACTTGGTTGGGGTCAGAAGTGAGAGTGGTCATGTGTGTATGTAAGGGAGGAAAAGTGAGGCCATCTCGTTTTGCTAAATGGCCCCAGCCCATCCTCTGTGTGACTACTTGCTGCTCTGCACGTAGTTTAAAAAATTCACATGATTTCCTGATTTATGGCCTCCTTTTACATATGTACTCCCCGATACCTTGATAAATTAAAACTTTGTCCTAGGAGTTTCTCTTCAGGAACAGGCTGACCACAGGCGGGAAACACACCTGTAATGTATGCATCGTAGCTCACAGAAGAATGGAATAATGTGATGCCTGGAGCCTATCGTGCCTGGAGACCAACATCACTGGATCCCCTCCTCACTCCCCATTTTTCCTATATGACTGCCTCAGGATTCTGAAATCCTCAAAGATGGATCTTTGAGACATTAATCACCCATCTTCTGATTAGCCAGCTAATCTAATTAAACTCCTTTCTCGAGAACTAACTTGTGATTAATTGGCTCAGACAGCAGTGAGCAGAGCCAGCCCCTTGCTCGGCATCATGGACTCTTCCTTCTAACTCTGTATTTGAACCCTAACTCCTTGCAGTTGGGATGAGAAGTCTTGAGAAGGCTTGGTAGTCTGGAGAACTGTGCCCTTCACCACACAGTTTGGCTAATGCTGAGCACACACATTGCCCAAAGGAGAAAGGATAGTCCTTTCTCAGGTACCAGGTGAACCCCAAGCCTCTGGTTTTCTGGGATGACTTGATAGTGTGCTTTCCTAATCACTGCAACCCACTCCCACCTCTCTTCCAGAAGGATCTTAAATCATATTTGACTACATGGCTTATTTTAAATCATAATTAGACACGTTCAATTAAAATTATTCTACCCTACATGTTATTAAATATTAAAAAAGCATTGCGATGGATGCCATGTCTTCTCTGCTTTACACCTCCTGTAATATTGTGATATAATGATAAATACATATTTGCATCCCAGGATCTTGGTCGGATCACCTAAAACCCTGTAACTTCTGAAGTGGTAAGAGCATCTTCTGTTACAATGTTTGGTTTTTGTCCCTGGCTCCTGAAATACCTTGGGAGTGGCAGAGAGGTGAAAGGAGTGTCTTTTGCAATTTATAACAAGATCCTTTCAAACACACCGAGTTTATGTCAGTGAGGTGAATTTTGGAACGTCTCTGAGGATGTGTGACTGGTTGCCAGCAGAAGCAACCACGTAAGTAGAGGGCTGGAACTTTCCACTCACTCTCCCAACTTCCGGGAAGGGGAGAGGCGCTGGAGATTCAGTTCGATCACCAATGGCCAATGATCTAACAAATCACACCTCTTAATGAAGCCTCCATAGAAACCCTAAAAAACAGAGTTCAGAGAGCTTCTGGGCTGGTGAACACAGCGAGGTGCTGGGAGGGCGGTGAGCCCTGAGAGGAGGTGTGGAAGCTCAGAGCCTCTTCCCTGTACCTAGTGCTGTGCATCTCGTCCGTGTGGCTCTTCCTGAGCTGTATCCTTTAGAATAAATAGATAGTGGTGAGTAAAGTTCTTCCCTAAGTTCTGTTAGCCATTCTAGCAAGTTGTTAGACCTGAGGATGGGGTTGTGGGAACCCCCAATTCATAGGAGGTTGGTCAGAAGTACAGGTCTCAACTTGGGACTTGTGATTGGCATCTGAAATGGGATTAGTTTTGTGGGACTGAGCCCCTTAACCTGTAGGGCAGGCCTGTGCTGACTCCAGGTAGTTAGTGACAGAATTTCATTAAACTGTAGGACACCCAGTTGGTGTTCACAAAGAGTTGGAGAATTGTTTCGTGTGGAAAACACACACATTGGGTGTCAGAAGTTGTCTTAGTCCTTTAAGGCTACTATAACAAATTACCTCAGACTAGGGGGCTTATTAACAACAGAAACTTATTTCTCACAATTCTGGAGGCTGGAAGTCTGAGACCACGGTGCTGGCAGATTCGGTGTGGTGGCTGTGAAGGCCTTCTTGCAGACTACTGACTATATGCTGTGTCCTTGCATCGTGGGAGGGAGCTAGGGATTTTCCTGGGCCCTCATTTATAAGGGCACTAATCCCATTCATGAGTCCCCGTCCTAAAGACCTTGTCACCACCCAAAGACCCCACTTCTTGACACCTTCATATTGGGTGTTAAGCTATAACGTATAAATTTTGGGGGACATAAACATTCAGACCATAGCAGAAGTGTTGTGTGAGTATAGACAAAGTTCTTTTCTCTACCTTCCTAATCTAGTTTTGACTTTGTGGCCTCTGGGTAATGCCCTTTGTTAATACTCCTGAATTTCTATCAGTGAAAGAATGAGGGTCTGTCTGTTACATCGTTTCTCTTCTTCTCAGTTTTACCAGCACTAAACTGGCAGGTAGCATTCTGGGAAGAGGAGGTAACTAGGAGTCAGAGTCCTTGATGGAGGCCCACGACATGCTCCTAATCTGCTGATCTAGGCCAGTCAGTGCCCAAGATCTCTTCTGGCACTAAACTATTAAGATTCTACATGAAGCGTTAGACGTATTAATGCCTTTTTAAAAACAACTAATGTCTAAATTTCTGAGCTAGAATAGGAACACAAAGTGGTGCAATAAGGGGAGCAGAATATAACTTCTTCTAAGGGAGAATTGAACTCCTCTTTTCTTGATGATGCTAAACATCAATGACTCGTGTTTCTATATAAGAGTTTTCCTGCCAGCACAGAGCTCTGTTTGAGTCTCAACATTTATGAAAAGGGGCAGAGGTTTTCATCCAGTCTTCATCCTGTCTTTCTCCTTCAGGGATATTACAAGTACCACTATACAAAGTACTGATTCTTCTCTGCACACGATACTTGCTGACATGGAAATTCAGTGTTTGCATTACTGTATGTGTAAAGAATTCCGCGGGCAACTTTTGCATGGTATTGAGCAATGAGGCAGTTCTGGAATTTTACATGAGGTGGGATCTTCAGGTTTTTGTCCTGTTTCCATCTCCGGAACACTTCTCTGTCCTCTAATTTAAAACATTAGATGCAGATAGGAAGATAACTTAGTTTTTAATGAAAGTGACATTTTGCTACATTCTTATATTTTTCTCTCTCACTCTAAAAAGCATGTGGATCATTGATTGCTCAATATAGTGAGAATTCATAGCCCTGATTATATTTGTAACAATTGAAGTCACAGGGTCATTCCAGAATTAATTGCATATTTATAGTGTACAGATTATATGATATTTATAGTTCTAATTTAATAGCAAACACATAGTTCCATGCTGCAAATGACTACTAAAATCTAGGAATCACGGAGATTAGATTTATTCGGGCTTCTGTGGCTTCCTGAGTTCCACAAAATAAATGCCAGATTATTTTTTATTGCCAGACCCCATACTTAGGGAAACCATGAAAAACTTGGAATTTCCTAAATAACTGTCACAAAGATACAGTTCAATTTAGACTCTGAAAAATGCCTTCTTATGCAGTTTCCTCTTCCCCACCCCAAACGCTGCCACGGCTTCCTTTCCCTCCCGCCCCCAGGACTCTGGCCGAGCCGCTCAGATTTTCTTGGCTTCATATTTGACATAAAGTTCTGAAAATATTATAACTATGGATTACTAGTTTTATTATTAAATCAAAAGTCATAGCTAAATTTTATCATTTTAATAGTCTTTTATTTTTTGGGCTAGATCCTTAAGCAGAAATTTCAAGCTGCATCTGTCAATAAGCATTTATAAATCCCTTGTTACGAGCTCAAGAGTGTCCTTAGATTGAGGAGCAGACAGTCAGCTTGCAGGCATTATTCCTACTTTCAAAGGGCTGATAGGGGCAGGTGTGATAAACCATTTAGAAGAAAGATTGATGTTCACAGCCACTTGTAGGAGGCTATTGTGGATGTGTGTGCTTTGGGCAATGGTGCTTCCTCTTAGTCTAGTACATTGACAAGAGGCATACAGACCAAGGAATGAGGCTGCTAGTGAGCTGTGGAAGTCAAAGGAGACAGACAAAGCCAGGATTAAGGTTCATGGTACAGACATCGATTTATCTGAACAGTGAGCTCATGAGCAGATTTTGCTACCTCTTTGAGCTTTGAGAGGCTTGCACCATATCCAATAGAAATTATCTAGGTGTAAGATATATGCATGTATGTATGCACGCATATACAAAAATCTATGTATTTGCCTATCTGTATCTATCTATCTATCTATCATCTATCTACCTATCCACGGACGTACATAGACAAATACACATATATATATCCCATTAAGTAGCCGTACTGATCCCAATCCAAAGTTTAAAAATACTTAGGGATATTTCTGAAGAAATATATATAACTGTCCTTCATTTTTCAGATTGCTGTCCATATGGACACGAGTGACTCCTTTTCCCTGAAGATTTTCATTCTTTATTCATGTTATTTATTTCTATGCACTATGACATGCACTATGCATGTTAGCCTAATTTAGATATTCCATATATCATTAACAAGAAGTCATAGTCCATATTCACTCTTCTTTTTCTTAGGCTCTAACTTTCTGATTTATTTTTGGCAGTATTGTATTTTTTAGGGTGTTTCTTCAGAAAGTCTCAGATTTTAATCCTTAAATGTGGTAGAATCAAGTCTCTGCCTCTCCCTTCATTGCTATATTATTCATAAACAATGGAGTTTTAGAATATATAACCATTAATTTCTGGTTGACCAGTTTTCCAAGGTCATATTATTTTGCTTCAATTAATAATACATTTGAATATTTGCATATCCCATAGTGTGTTTGGATTAAATAGAAAACAGATGATTAATTCCATTGGTAGCCACATCACTGCTCCAGATACCTTATTAACATATAAATGATTCAGTTGAAAATGGAATGTATTCCCACTACATTTAATCAGAATGTGGTAAAAGCCACCTCGTTGGTAATATTTCCCATGTATCTCTCCACCTAACACCCCTACCCTTTTTTTGTCTGATATCTATTCTTGCAAAATCCTTACTGGCAAATGTTAGCTTCTGCTCTGTGCTCAAAATTATACTTTTCTTTTTCATTGTTTTACAATAAAATAGATAAAAGTTTATGTATATATTAGCCTAGCTTTTTCCTTAAAGAAACCAAATCTAATCCTAAGTAAATTGTCATTAGTGTGCGTTTCAGGAAAGCTCTTAATTTTGATTGGTTGTGCTGGCCATGAAATGAAGAAAGTTCAGAGAACAATGCAGTCTTAATGCTGCATCTCTGGTGGGGGCACATCTGGAAGGTTTCTTAGAGAAATAACTTCTAAACTGACCTGAAGGACCAAAGTTAGAGAGTGGGAGGTAGGAGAATGATGATAAAAAGAGACAATAGATTTCAGAGAGAAATCCGGTGATAACAGACATGTGAGGGTAGTGTAAGTGAAAGTGATTCAATGAGGTTGGGGCATAGAGACAGAGGTCAGGTGGGGCAGCGAAGCAGAAACCAGCCTCAAAGGCCTTTTAAATTAGCTAATAGGATAGGATTTTATGGCAAACAGCACTGAAGTGAAGCAACCTGTCAACATACTAACGTGTTGTTAAATTACTTAAACAAGGAGGCCGTTAGACTGAGAGGCTCTAATGCCGTGGTGGCTCGCCCACTCAAGCACACCAAACTCTAAGCCTTCCAATGCCCAAGGTTACAAAGCCAGACGCTGAGGACACCCACTCACAGTCAGCCGGGCTTCAAGCTACAGTTAATCCAATAATTCCTTTGCTTTGCTTCTGCCCTTTATATAAGTCTTTCCCCTGGTTCTGCTGGCAGAGTGCTCCCAGCCACTTCTGATTTGGCGCTGCCAGATTCCGATCCATTTTTGCTCAAATAATCTCTTAAAACTTTTAATATGTCTCAGTTTATTTTATTTTTTTTAAAGATTTTATTGTTTTCCTTTTTCTCCCCAAAGCCACCCAGTACATAGTTGTATATTCTTCATTGTGGGTCCTTCTAGTTGTGGCATGTGGGACGCTGCCTCAGCGTGGTCTGATGAGCAGTGCCATGTCCGCGCCCAGGATTCGAACCAACGAAACACTGGTCCGCCTGCAGCGGAGCGCGCGAACTTAACCACTCGGCCACGGGGCCAGCCCCCCTCTCAGTTTATTTTTTAACAGTTCCTAAACAAGAATGCCAGTTTAGTCCCAATAATTTGAGTGTAGTGCTGTATTTTTTTTTTGATAGCAAATGGTTGTCTTTAATAACAAAGTTCAACCAATAAATTAATCAGCCAATATCAATCAATGGAATATAGCTTTTTTAAAACAAAAACTACCTCTAAGGAAGTGATAAAGGAAAAGATAAGCTTGGCATTTCTTAAAATCTCTAACATGGCTCTGGATCATTTCCCTATTTTTAAATAGCATCTGGTTTAGCTCTGAGGATATGACTGGTATGTAGTAAATTCTTGTTAACATAAATGATATTTCTGACTTCTTAATGTCAAAAAAAGTCTTTTAGGAATATTTTTTTCTAATACAAGCAATATAGTTAAGGGAAAGGAATTTTCTGTAAGTATTTCATATTTTGATCTGAAACATTATTGTCATAGAAAAACCCCCCAAAACCAAGAGGAAACAATTATCTAGGGAAAAAGTTGGGAAATGCCTTAAAGTCCTAGGAGGAAGCACACATTTACATTATTATAAAAGGTAAGAAATTATTCACTGAAGACACAGCCCCTCAGGAGTTTGGCATTCTCAGCTGCCTTAAATCATAAAAAACCAGAAATAATTTGAAAATAAGGCTACTGAGCATGAACATCAAGAAAAATTGCCCAAAAAGTTACCAATGCAAAACTTACAGGAGAAAAAAATAAGCAGCCTTCATTATATGTGGTGTTAGCTTTCAAAATCAATTTTATCAGATGAAAGTGAAGACATACGAGAATTTTTAAGAAACATAAAGGAAAATAAGAAGGAAAAACATAATGTGGGTGGGAGAAGGGAAGAAGCTGACAGACCAGAGAAAGGGGAGTTGAATTTAGAAGCCATGATGGCTGCTTCGAAGAACATCAAAGGATGAAGAAGCTGCTCACATGTGAAAGAAGGAAGGAACGCTGGCCAGAAAAATATTGGGCTCTGGGGACATATCAAAAGAGAAAATTATCCTTACTTCAATAGTTCTGAGTATGTCTCTTTATCACATATAAATGCTGCAGCATTTGATTAAGTATTTGATCAGTCTAGGGACAAATTTAAAAATTCGTTTTTTTTTTAGGAAGATCAGCCCTAAGCTAACTGCTGCCGATCATCCTCTTTTTGCTGAGGAAGGCTGCCCCTGAGCTAACATCCATGCCCATCTTCCCCTACTTTGTATGTGGGACGCCTACCACAGCATGGGTTGCCAAGCGGTGCCATGTCCGCACCTGGGAGCTGAACCAGCGAACCCCAGGCTGCTGAAGCAGAACATGCGAACTTAACCACTGAGCCACTGGGCCAGCCCCTAAACATTCTTTTAATACTTGAAAATATCTTTCATCTATAAAATAATGATAACTCATTAAGGAAAGATCAGTATGCTCGATTTCTTTAAATACAATAAGGAATAGGGTAACATATTTTAGGAACATTTTCATACAATGATTAAAATGAATGTTCCAGAACTACAAGATCAAATCTCCATTTGTTAGAAACTTAATTCATCCAAATAACCCTTTTCTAAACTCTATCCACTCCACTACTGCATTCGTCTCAATATCAATAAATCAAAATTTATTTGTCTGGATTATCCAGCTAATTTCATTGTTATATTTCACCCATCTCCTCATTTCATCTGGATAGAAACAGCCTGATTTTGGTTCTTACTACTAAATTACTTCTTTTCTGTGTAACTGGTTTAATAGAAGGTCATTTAAAAAATTGTTTTAGAGAAGGATGTAATTTTTCAACGGTTAAAAATTAGAAATCAAGGTTTCAATAATGCAGTATGTGTTCAACTGGAATCTGGGGCATTCAACGCTAATGAAAACTGTAATAGTAACCCCCTGGGCACCAATGTACTGCCTCAAGAATCAAATGAGATGAAATGCAAATGTCAGTCAGAGGGTTTGGACATTTTCCATTTTTATCTGCTCAAACCACACTGCCAAGGGCTGCCTGTTTCCTTATCTTTAGTTTCATACCTGAATCGGATGCACTTAGTTGTTTCTTCCATTTTAAATGTGTGATTCAATGTTGAGGACTTCTAAAAATAGTCTAGGGATTGTGAAAATTCTCGCGGTGGGGCGAGAGTCTCCTG
Organism: Equus quagga; assembly: GCF_021613505.1. NCBI lineage: Eukaryota > Metazoa > Chordata > Mammalia > Perissodactyla > Equidae > Equus > Equus quagga. The sequence continues at coordinate 1,828,004 of NC_060287.1, read as the reverse complement.
AATTAATATGCACTCTTCCCTACCCTCAGTTACACGTGGCTGCCACTGACATTTGTGGTGCGCCTTCCCGTCCCCACCACATAACGCCGTGGTGCTTTTACAAATGCCTCCCCAAATTAGCTTTAAACAAGTGGAATTTCACCAACACGTGATGATCGTAATAGGAATATGTGGTCAGAATCCAGTACAATAAACAGAAAATGTGCAAAGTCAGATTTTAAAAGGTCAGCAGCTTCCTATTGTTACTCACATCTTTGCATTGCTGGTGATTGAAACTGGCTCCTGTACCAGCAGGGATTTTCTGTCTCATTTTCAACGGCCCTATTTATTTGTAATCTAGAAGAAAAGTTTCCTTTGGGGACTTCATTTTTTCTCCAGTGTTCTCTGGTACTCCATCCTATTCATTTAAAAAAATATTTAGAATCATTGTTTACTATAATGCACTAATTCTGAAAAGATACTAAAATACAGTGGAAAGATCATTTCCATTTGTTTTGTTTATCTATGTGTGAGCGGGTGTGTATAAATGTTGCATGAATATTAATAAATGTCTATTCACAATAATGTTTTGATGGGCTGCAAAACTCTAAAATACTTCTACCCTAAGACAAATGCCTAGAATATGATGATACACCATTTATTTAGCTCCAAGTGTCCAGGAAAGATTATAAAGCCTCACACAGACTTAACAGCCCTACAAGGCCTTTAGCACGTTCTGTGACCAACCATTTATATACTCCAGTGTATGGAGAAGTTAATAAGGACAAAATCTCACACATAACACATGGGATTCCCCCACCCCAAAAAAGAGAAAGTAATCTATGCTAAGTGTAAACAATAAATGTTTTAAAGAAATATTCTTAGTATTTGCTGGGGACTTGGTGTCCCCTGTAACTATGTTAATATGTACTCAGCACTAGATACTGAGACACAGTTTTCTCCTGTTTGATCTGCTTAGAAGTTTTCTTTGGAAGAAATACTGTGCCACCACTACTGTGCACCGGCACTCCAGCTCACTAAAGCCCTCAGTGTGGTTTTGCACAGTTAATAGTTACATACTTTTCAGGCAATGGAAGACACTCAAATAATTTGTCAGGTTAAGAAGACAGTTTCTCAGGGTTTGGAGCTATGAATTCACTGGAATAGGAGAGCAGGCAGATGTGAATTAGGAAAATATCTCTAGATAACCTGTTTTTGAAAAGGAGATCATGCTGATGTGTGATTGTGGTGATGTAGTAGCAGCCGGTGGTGTTTTACCTAGATTCCTCCCAGGTGCCAGCACCCAGGGTTCAGCTGAAATGAGTGCTGGCTGCTAGAGGCTCTCAGTTATTTCCTTTTACAGAGAATTGCCCTCCCTGGGCTGACAGTAGCTGCTAGCCTGGAGATGGAGAGGGAGGCTATGCTTCCCACCATCACTGCCCTTTAGGCTTGGCAAAGTGCAACCAGTGACTAACACAGAGGTCCAAAAACCTGGCCCCCTTGGATCAAAGGAACACAACTTTGGTATGCCATTCATGTTCCAGAGCTCCCAATGGGGTCAGGCTGAGGCAAGGACTAAACCAACTCAACTAAAACCACACCTTTGTTTAGCATTTTTTTGGCAATGTCTTGTTTCCTTGCTGCCCTACAAGTTTTTCCTGAAAACACTTCCCAATGAATCTCTTGCATGTAAACCTAATTCTAGGCTCTGTTTTGAGGCAGCTGTGTAACCATGGGCCCTCCAAGACCAGCTCAACTGACTCCGTCTTATCAACAGAGTAATTAAGAGTGGTTTTCCAGGAATTGAGACTGCTTGTCCAGTTCAGGCCAGTTGAGACCACCAATCCATCAAGTGGGTCTGTGCAAATGCTCCGTAAGTGACCTTTTCAACATCAAGAAGCTAAAAACTCCACCCTCAGATCATGCTAATACTGCCATTTCATGAACATGTGTCCTGTGAAGAGTCATGAAGGTTGACTACACTTACACAGACCATTATCCTTGCTTTTAATCATCTATTTATACACTTCAGAGTGCCCTGCTCTTCATCCCATAAAATGTGCCCCAAGTCCCGGATCCAGGAGACAGAGCTGAGGGCAAACAGCCCCTGTCTCCCTGCAGATTGATCTTGCAGAATAAAGCTGATTTCTTTTCCCAAAAGCTGGTGCAGTAATTAATGGGCTTTTCTATGTACATTGGGTAGGAGAACCTCATTTTGTGTGGTAACAACTGGACCTAAGTCAACATTGATTTCACTCCTTCAGTTCTAGAACACTTATTTAGCAAACAACTATGGCAGACATTGTGCATTCTCATACAAAGTGGAGTAATAAGTAATTTCTGCTCCTAAGGCACTCAGGGTATGGTGCAGGGGAGAACACATGACAGGTCATTACAAACAATATGTGCTATGGTGGAGGAAAGAGCAAGAAGTCAGGCATGAGGCGGGGCAGGAGGCTTCAAAGAGGAGGTGATAACTAAGCTGCATTACTTACTAGTAGGAACTTGTTAGGCAATAAGAAGGAAAAGACGGAAATATCGTTTTTTCAAAGACATGCAGGAATGATGTCTTTGCGAAATCATCGTAAACTCAATGTACTTAGAAGGCACCTATGGTAGGGCAATGGAGGACAAGATTGACTTGGGCAAAGGGGCAGACTATGTAAGGCGCCAATGCAAAAAATTAGGCTTTATCCTAGAGGAAGTGGGATTCCGAGGAATATTAAACATCAGTGACAGAATCTTGTTTAAAATTGTAAAAAAATATTGAAGGTATAAATCTAGGGAAAGAAGGAGTTACAGTGAGAAACAGGAGGGAGGACAGTGATAAGTCTTGGTGAGGTAGGCAGTGGCAGAGAGACTTCTTTGTTACTGAGCAGGGCTCACCACCCAGTGTGCACGGAAGCCAATGCCATGGCACATGGGTCTTTGAAAGAAGAAGCAGTTTATTATGCAGCTGATTGGTGAGGAGACAGAAGGACAGGCTCTCAACTCTGTCTCCCTGATCCAGGTTATAGGGTAAGGTGTAGGGGATCATGGAGGGCAGGTTGGTATTTGCAAGCACTAGCAGGAAGAATTTTGATTGGCAGATCAAAATGTACTCTTCTGCTTGTGCTCCTGGCTCGCTCACGCCCCTGAAAAATAGCTTTTAACATCCTGTTAAATTGAGGTCTGTTGTGGGGGGTTACCAGGAAAAGCACAGTAAACTAGGGGAAGTAGACATGTAGATTTAAGTTGTCGCCTTCTCTATTGATAAGAGTTTCTAGAGATTTGGAGTCATCCTCCCCTTCCTGGCACAGAAAGGGAAATATCCTTACAAATGGAGATTTCTCTTATAAATGTAAATTTCCTAAACAAATGGGTAATTTCTACTAGGTTTACAGAGCTTTTCTTACGTCTGCTTTTTTTCTTTTTTTTCAGTAATCATCAGCCCTTATCATAGCCCTTATGCCAAAGAGGCATATTTTGGGGTGGCAAATTCTGTTCCTGGTCCTGTGGTTACAATATGAGTGAGAGAATCAAGATTTTTAGAAGAATTTGATGATTCATTAAATGTAGGGGATTGTTACCACCTACAAACATAGGTTCTTTACCCACCACACAAGAGGGACCAAATAAAAGCTGGAAGATCAGGCTTATGGCAAAGAAAGTGTTTTTATTTAGAGTGACATCAGCCAGGAGATGAGAGTGAGCCCTCAAATTTGTCTTGTTTCCTCTCATTTCCCTGAAAGAGAGGAGGTGAGGGGTTTTAAAGGTTTGTGAAGAATGTGGAGAGGTGGGGGAGTCAATGGCCTTGCTGGTCAGAGCTTTCCCACAAGTCTGTGTTCAGCCTTGGGATGCTGCTTGCAGGGAGGAGGAGAAGATGATTAGGAATCCAGGTGGCTGTTCTTGGCCGTCTGTCTCTATGGCTGATAGTGGATTCTGGAGCCAGGGAGCCAGGGAGTAAGCTGGGCAAGAATGTTTTGGTTTTAACTCCGTCTATGCTGGGTTTAATGAAGGGGAACTGATATCAGGGCCAGTATCAATTACCCCCTATTTTATGTTCATTTCTCAGTCTTGAGGGATTTGGGATGATGACCTATCTACTTCCTACTGAATCAGGGTGTAGGTTGTTCCATCTTGTTGAACGAGTCTTTTAGTAAGGCAGTGATGCAGGTGGGCTTCCAAAGTTAGGCCTGTATCACGTAGGTAAGTAACCAGGTATTTAATAAGAAGCGTTTCTAGAGAAACAAAAAGAAAAAACAAGGTTAATAGTTGGAGCAAATTATAAATCAGTTCCTGAGCCCAGGGGGGCAGCCAATCAAGAAGACTTTTAGATGTCAGGGTTGAAGCATCTTTTGCAGTTTGAAGGGTCTTTGATGATGTCATCAGGCACTCAGGTATCTTTTTGAGTGGCTTACACAGCAACAGACATGAATCTCTTTTAAGTTTGCATCAAATTGTCCACCTCCACTTTGTAAGGCTTTAGGAAAAATGGCAGATTCAGTTTGCAATGATTCCAAATGAAAATGACAGAAAAAAATGGAAAATGTTAGTTTGGAGATTTGTTATTTCAGATATTTTAGGAGACTAGAAGAATTTAGAATCTAGTTGAGTTTATAGATATAAAACAAAAACCTCAAAGACAATTAATGGAACCAGAATCTAATATCCATGAATGTGTATTATAGTCTCTATTGAAACATAATTTTACTCTCTAAAATCACTCCCATTTTTATCAAATAGCCAAATTAAGACTGACCAGTTTGTAAAATAAGTTTAGCTTTAACAAATTTGGTCCAATTCTTTACATAAGTACAGCAAGAATAGTAATTGATTATATAGGCTCTTTTAAATCTGCTTTGCTGCAACTTTTTATAAGGAATCTCAGGTTGAACTTCAAAGGTCTCTCAAGGCCAGGAAAATCAGACCAAGAATGTGTCATCAGATTCAACCTGCAATACCTACAGATTTGGGTGAATTTGTCTCTTCATGAGGTTCCCCAAAATATTGAGGTTCCTTGTATCTGACAGAGGGAGTGAAATTCTTTACTCAACCTTACCACGTCACTGGGAACTGATAAGTGAGGTACCAGGCAAATATTTCAAAGTGGCTTTATTCTTGAAAGTCAACCTTCATTCCTCAAAAGCTGTCTTGTTATATCTGAATCTGTATGTTTTTTACAAATATGACAATCCAGTCAAAGCCTTTGTAATATAACCAGTTTTTCCAATTGTGTCATGTTACAAGAAGAACAGATTCTTATAGAACTTATGTAAACAACTATGTAGTCATGAAAATAAGAATCCTTACTCATCAGGAGGTTTCAAATTCTGGAGGGATAAGATAGGGAGAAAAAGATAAATGTTTTAATTCTGTTTACAAATGTGTAATTTCATCAAATTTCTATGTCGTAGTTAGCATAAGAGAAAAGAGGAAAAGATTTCCTTAAATCTGAGAAAACAAAACACAAAACATTAAAAAAATCAGCAACATTTTAAGTAAGTCATAAAAATTATAATTATCTTCATCAGTTCATTCAGTCCTGTGTAATTGGTTCTTGATTTTCATTTTCTGTCAGCAGTTTTATGACATCATCAATTTTTCTGTTAGAGTTCTGCAATTTCTTACCCAGTTCAGTTTTATGATCTGAAAGTTTATCAGCAACCTGTATTCTAGAGTAAGCGCCAGAGCCCTTTTCATGAATTTCTCTGAAGAATAAACATTTGCAAAAATATCAGAGTAAAACAACTGTCTGTAAATAACAAAGGACTTAAAAATGGCAATTGACAAAGACATTTGACCATTTCTATGATATACAACATTTTGAGATAATAACCAGAATACTGCTATAAGCATCCTTCAGACTCAGCTCAACAGAGACGGGCATCTCACGGCCTGGCTTCACTGGCTATTAACTGCAGTGAGGATACACCCAGAAAAGGTATCAGCTGAAAGCCAAAAAGACCTGGGTCTTAAAGGGCCCATGCACAAACTCACACATTGCAGCAACCTAAAATTACCAGAGAGAAGGCTGACAGACCTTTGGTGAAACGAGACTCACCTGGGCACAACTTGGTGAAAGGAGGGACCTCTCTGGAGACTGAGACATTGGTGGGGGCCATTGTTTTGACCTGGTCCAGGCGGGCTGACACAGACCCTGGTGGGCACCATTGAGGTTCTTCCCTTGGCCTGTTAGCCCAGGGGTCTGCCACACCCACTAGAGCACAGATTTAATCCAGTTCAGCCAGGGCAGGCAGCCCCCCCATAGGGACCCACCCCACCTAACAGCAAGCCCTCAGGCTACTTTTCGGCCTACATTGACTGGGTGCCTGGATCCTCCACAGGCAGGCAAGTGTGTCTGCCTCTCGGGGCAGGGCCTGTGTGAGGACCAGGTGAACTGTGGAGGGCATTGGTGGGGAGGTGGGGACTTCTATAGTGCAGCATTGGGGTACACTCCAGAGGGTTGGGAAATGTGCATGGACCAGAACAGTGTTGATGGTGTGCTGTGGTCCTGTGGGGGGTGAGGCTTATCAGCAGCAGAAGACCTGTGCTTCACAAATAGCCATAAAAAGGATCAGCCCCACCTTCCAAAGCCTGAAACAATTGAGTGCTCCCATGCCTAGGGCCAGCCCCACTTAGCTGCACTCCTAAGAGAACTGACAACAGCCTTGTAGTCCTGAGGCCTACTAAAATTGTAAGCCCCTGAGCCTAGCAACCAGCTACACTGGGTACCTACCCAATTAAGAGGAAAAGTGCAATAGGAGTGTGCTGATAGATTTTGTAGCCAACAGTGCTGAGGCTCCCCAAACGGGATTTACAAACAGCTGACCAGAGAAGGAAAGGCTATACTTCCTGGGTACCTGCATTAGGAGCAACCCTGCCACAGCAGAAATATACAAGTAGCCCACAAAGGGGTCACTGCTGGATCATTTGGACTGGTGATGAGAGGGAAACACTCTGCTGGGCCTCATAAGGCATCTCTTACATAAGCCCACTTCTCCAAGATCAGGAGACATAGCTGACACACCTAATACATAGAAATAAGAACAGAGAAAGAGACATAATGAGGAGACAAAGGAATACTTTCCAAGCAAGGGAACAGGACAAAACCCCAGAAAAACAACTAAATGAAACAGAAATAAGTGACCTATTGGACAAAGTTTTTAAACAAAATATCATAAGGATGCTCACATGTATTGGGAGAAGACTGGATGAACACAGTGAGCTCATCAGCAAAGAACTGGAAGGTATAAAAAAGAACCAATCAGAAATGAATAATACAATACTGGAAATGAAAAATTCACTAGAGGGACTCAATAGTAGAGTAGAGGATGCATAAGAATGGATCAGCGAGCTAGACGAAAGACTACAGGAAATCACCCAAGCAGAACAGAAAAGAGAAAAAAGAATTAGAGAGAATGACAACAGTCTAAGGGAACTCTGGGACAATATCAAGCACACTAACATTCATATTATAGGTGTCCCAGAAGGAGAAGAGAGAGACAAAAGGGGCAGAAAATTTATTTGAATAAATAATAGATGAAAATTTTCCTAACCCAAGGAAAGAAACACACATCCCAGTACAGGAAGCACAGAGAGCTCCAAACAAGATAAGCCCAAAGGGGCCCACACCAAGACATGTTATAATTGAACTGTCCAAAATTAAAGATAAAGAGAGAATCCTAAAAGCAGAGAGAGAAAGGCCACAAGTGACATACAAAGGGAAGCCCATAAGGCTATCAGCAGGCTTCTCAGCTGAGACCCTACAGGTGAGAAGAGAATGGCATGACGTACTTAAAGTGCTAAAAGGAAAAAACCTATAGCCAAGATTGCTCTATCGATCGAGGTTGTCATTCAGAATGGAAGGAGACATAAAGAGCTTCCTAGACAAGCAAAAATTAAAGGAGTTTACCACCAAGAAACCAGTTCTACAAGAAATGCTGAAGGGACTTATTTAAGTGGGAGAGCAATGACCACAAATAGAGATAAAAAAAAAATTATCAAAAAAAATCCCCCCAAACCAAAAAGAAACCAGGCAATAAAATCGCTTGTAAAGGTACAAATATAGTAAAGGTAACAGATCAACTACCTGTGAAGATAACATGAAGGTTAAAAGACAAATGTACTAAAATCACCTATTTCAATGGTAAGAGGGTAACAGACACACACTAAATAGAGACTACATATGATTTCAGAAAGAAAATGTGGCAGGAGGGGAGTGAAAAAGTAGAGCTTTTAGAAAGAGGTCAAGCTAAAGAGTTTATCAAGTTGATATAGACTGTTATATACATAGAATATTAAATAGGATCCTCATGGTAATCACAAATCAGAAACCTATGAGAAGTAAGCAAAAAGTAAGACAAAAGAAATCAAACATATTACTAAAGATAGCCATCAAACCACAAGGGAAGAGATTAAGAGAAAAAGAAAGGAACAGAGAAGAACTACTAAAACACCCAGAAAAAAAAGTAACAAAATGGCAATAAATACATATTTATCAATAGCTACTTTAAATGTAAATGGACTAAATGCTCCAATCAAATGCCATAGGGTGGCCAATTGGATAAAATAACAAGACCTATGTATATGCTGCATACAAGAGACACACTTCAGACCTAAAGACACTCAGCAACTGAAAGTGAAAGGATGGAAAAAGATATTCCACGCAAATGGCAAAGAAAAGAAAGTGGGGGTAGCAATACTTATATCAGACAAAATAGACTTTAAAACAAAAACTGTAACAAGAGACAAAGATGGGCACTACATAATGATAAAGGGAACAATCCAACAAGAAAATATAACACTTGTAAATATCTATGCACCCAGCATAGGAGCACCTAAATACATAAAGCAACTATTAGACATAAAAGGAGAAATAGGCAGTAACACAATAATAGTAGGGGACTTTAACACTCCACTTACACCAATGGATAGATAACCCAAACAGAAGATCAATAGGGAAACAATGGCCTTAAAGGACACATTAGACCAGATGGACTTAGTAGATATATATGGAACATTCCATCCAAAAACCACAGAATACACATTCTTTTCAAATGTACATGGAACATTCTCCAGGATTTATCACATATTAGGCCACAAAACAAGTCTCAATAAATTTAAGAACATTGAAATAATACCATGCATCTTTTCTTACAACAAAGGAATGAAACTGGAAATCAACTACAGGAAGAAAACCAGAAAAGCAACAAAAATGTGGAGATTAAACAAAATGCTACTGAACAACAATTGGGTCAATGAAGAAATCAAAGGAGAAATAAAAAAAATTCCTGGAGACAAATGAAAATGAAAATACGGGAGGCCAAAAATCTGTGGGATACAGCAAAAGCAGTTCTAAGAGGGAAGTTTATAGCAATTCAGGCCTACCTAAACAAAGAAGAAAAATCACAAATAGACAATTGAAAAGCACATCTAAAGGTACTGAAAAGAGAAGAACAAGCAAAACCCAAAATCAGCAGAAGGAAGGAAATAATAAAAATCAGAGCAGAAATAAATGAAATAGAGACTAAAGAAACAGTAGGAAAAAGTAATGAAACCGAGAGCTGGTTCTTTGAAAAGATAAACAAAATTGAGAAACCCTTAGCTAAACTCACCAAGAGAAAAAGAGAGAAGGCTCAAATAGATACAATCAGAAATGAAAGAGGAGAGATTACAACGGAGACCTCAGAAATACAAAAGATAATAAGAGAATACTATGAAAAGCTATATGCCAACAAATTGGATAATCCAGAAGAAATGAATAAATTCTTAGAAACATACAACCTTCCAAAACTGGACCAAGAAGAAGTAGAGAATTTGAATAGACCAATCACCAGTAAGGAGATCAAAACAGCAATCAAAAACCTCCCAAAAAATAAAAGTCCAGGACCAGATGGCTTCCCTGGCAAATTCTACCAAATATTCAAAGAAGACTTAATACCTATCCTTCTCAAACTCTTCCAAAAAATTGAAGAGGAGGGGAGGCTTCCTAACTTCTTCTATGAAGCCAGCATCATCCTGATACCAAATGCAGACAAAGACAACACAATAAAAGAAAATTACAGGCCAATATCACTGATAAACATCAATGCAAAAATCCTCAACAAAATACTAGCAAATTGACTACAACAATACATTAAAAAGATCATACATCATGACCAAGTGGGTTTCATTCTAGGGATGCAGAGATGGTTCAACATCTGAAAATCTATCAACGTGATACACCACATTAACAAAATGAAGAATAAAAATCAAATGATCATCTCAATAGATGCAGAGAAAGCATTTGACAGCATACAGCATCCATTTATGATAAAACACTCTCAATAAAATGGGTATAGAAGGAAAATACCTCAACATAATAAAGGCCATATATGACAAATCCACAGAAAATATCATTCTCAACAGAGAAAAAACTGAAAGCTATCCCTCTAAGAACAGGAACCAGACAAGGATGTCCACTGTCATCCCTCTTATTTAACATAGTATAGGAAGTCCTAGCCAGAGCAATCAGGCAAGAAAAAGAAATAACAGGGATCCAAATTGGAAAAGAAGAACTGAAACTGTCACTACTTGCAGACATTATTTTATATATAGAAAACCCTGAAGAATCCAGTAAAACACTTAGAAATAATAAATCAATATGGTGAAGTCACAGGATACAAAATCAACATACAAAAATCAGTTGTGTTTCTATATGCTAACAATGAAATATCAGAAAGAGAAATTAAAAATACAATCCCATTTACAACTGCAACAAAAAGAATAAAATACTCAGGAATAAACTTAACCAAAGAGGTGAAAGATCTGTACACCGAAAACTGTAAAACATTATTGAAAGAAATTGCAGAAGACACAAAGAAATGGAAAGATATTCCTTGCTCTTGGATTGGAAGAATTAACATTGTTAAAATGTCCATATTTCCTAAAGCAATCTATAGATTCAACATAATCTCTATCAAAGTTCCAACAACATTTTTCACAGAAATAGAATGAAGAATCCTCAAATTTATATGGAACAACAAAAGACCCTGAACAGCCAAAGGATTCCAGGGAAAAAAGAACAAAGCTGGATGTATCACACTCCCTGATTTCAAAATATACTAGAAAGCCATAGTAACCAAAACAGCATGGTACTGGCACAAAAACAGACACACAGATCAATGGAACAGAATAGAGAGTCCAGAAATAAACCCACACATTTATGAACAGCTAATGTTCGACAAGGGAGCCAAGAGCCTGTAATGAAGAAAGGAGAGTCTCTTCAGTAAATGGTGTTGGGAAAACTGGACAGCCACATGCAAAAGAATGAAAGTAGACCATTCCCTTACACCATGCACAAAAATCAACTCAAAATGCCTTAAAGACTTCAATGTAAGACCCGAAACCATGAGACTTCTAGAAGAAAACATAGGCAGTACGCTCTTTGACATTGGTCTGAGCAGCATATTTTCAAGTACCATGTCAGCCCAGGCAAGGGAAACAAAAGAAAAAATGAACAAATGGGACTACATCAGACTAAAAAGTTTCTGCACAGCAAAGGAAACCATCAACAAAATGAAAAGACAACCTAACAATTGGGAGAAGAGATTTGCAAACAATATATCAGATAAGGCGTTACTATCCAAAATATACAAAAAATTCATACATCTCAACAACAAAAAAACCCAACAACCCAATTTAAAAATGGACAAAAGCTCTGAACAGAGATTTCTCCTAAGAAGATATATTGATGGCCAACAGGCATAGGAAAAGACGCTCAACATCTTTAACTATCAGGGAAATGCAAATCAAAGCTACAATGAGGTATCACCTCACTCCGGTCAGAATGGCTATAATTAACAAGACAGGAAACAACACATGTTGGAGAGGGTGTGGAGAGAAGGGAACCCTTGTTCACTGCTGCTGGGAGTGCAAACTGGTGCAACCACTATGGAAAGCAGTATGGAGTATCCTCAGAAAATTAAGGATAGATCTACCATATGATCCAGCTATCCCACTGCTGGGTATTTATCCAAAGAACTTGAAAATGCAAAGGCATGAAGATACATGCACCCCTATGTTCATTGCAGCATTATTCACAATAGCCAAGACTTGGAAGCAACCTAGGCGACTATCAAGGGATGAATGGATAAAGAAGATGTGGTATTTATATACGATGGACTACTACTCAGCCATAAGAAATGATGAGATCCGGCCATTTGTGACAACATGGATGGACTTGAGGATATTATGCTAAGTGAAATTAGTCAGAGGGAGAAAGCCAAATACCGTATGATCTCACTCATAAGTAGAAGATAAAAGCAACGACAAACACACAGCAATGGAGATTGGATTGGTGGTTACCATAGAGGAAGGGCGGGGGAGGGCAAAAGGGGTGATTAGGCTCACATGTGAGGTGATGGACTATAATTAGTTTTTGGGTTGTGAACATGATGTAATCTAAACATAATTCAAAATATATTATGATGCACATCCGAAAGCTATATAATGTTATACTCTAATGTTACTGCAGTTAAAAGAATAAAAAATAAATAAATAAAATACAGAAAATTTGTTTTGATAAAATATAAAATCCTTATCCTTCTGGTGGACTACTCAAAGAAGAAACCTCTTATAATTTTTTCTTTTATCAAGAGTAGACTAAAAGTTTAGGGAAATTACATTTTTCTAAGAAAGAGAAGACCCCGTTTTAATTTTTTACCAGTTTACTTTTGACATAAAAATGTATTTACTTAATTTTTTTTTTAATCTCAGCCAGCTTGAGCATACATAAAACTCTTCAGGGTTTTACTTTCACAAACCTTTTTTTACTTATTTTTTATATTTAGAATTTGTCCCAGTACTTTAGGACAAATTTATCTTTTATAACTCAAGAAACAAAAATAGGGGCCAGCCAGGTGGTGCAGCAGTTAAGTTCACATGTCTGTTTCTCGGAGGCCCAGGGTTCGCTGGTTTGGATCCCAGGCGCAGACATGGCACCGCTTGGCAACCCATCCTGTGGTAGGTGTCCCACATATAAAGTAGAGGAAGATGGGCATGGATGTTAGCTCAGGACCAGTCTTCCTCAGCAAAAAGAGGAGGATTGGCAGTAGTTAGCTCAGGGCTAATCTTCCCCAAAAACAGAAACAAAAATATTTCTTCTTTAAACCTTTTTTACTGAAAACATATATTTTACTTTCCTTGAATACAAAGACTTTTTATCTTACTAATTTTTAGTAACCTTAATTACAGATATTAATTAGAATCTTTAACCCTTAGAAACCTTAATTTCTAAGTAAAAACCAAGTAAGTGATTATAAACTATTTTTCACGTTAGCATTCTGTGGCTTGAGAAATTTATAAATAACTTCTATAATTTTTAGAAACATGTTACTTTATAGTAATAAAACACAAGGTGTGTATATTAATAGACCCAAACACTTTTTAGTTTTTCTGTAACAGGAAGCCAAAAGTAGATAAACTTAGACATGTTCAACAATAATGTTTCAGTGTTTCGTCCTATCCAAAAATGACCCAGATATTCAACAGGTTTTGTCACTTAACTTAGTAAAACTCTAAAGTTTTAAGTTACCAAAAAGGTTTTGGAAGTGGTTTTTTAATTATACAGACCATAAAACATAATTACTATACTCAAAAACTTTTACCCATTTTTATCTATTTAAACTATTTGTTTTTAGCAATCATGTTTAGATTACTCTCAAAGACTTTGTGTCACATCGAAGCAGTTAGCCATCATCTTAAGTTGTTTTAAGTACATATATCATAACACATATTATTGTTAAAAAATTTCTCCAAAAACATTTATCCTTTCATATTTATTTAGTTTACTTGTTCCCAACAATTGCACTTAGATTGTCTACAAAAATCTCTGGAGACATTAAACAAAATCAGCTATTATTTTAAGTTATGACTCTTGATAACAAATTTTGTTACAGAGATAATGTGAGCTCCTTTGACCGGTAAACCCAGGCTGTGTGTCTGCATCATATCCAATGCTGGTAACTTTGAGGACACGCCTATTTTAAATCAAACCAGCAAACTTTAACAGGTTTTTATTCACCAAAGACTATTTTATATTATGTTAAACAACTTTGTCTTTTAGAAGTTTTGTATATTAATCAAAGACTATATTTCGCTATGAGAGATTTTGAACCCTCCCTTTTAAGGGTGACTGCTAAGGTGGACTTAGCTGAAACAGAGGCTCCCCAGAATGGCCATTACGATTCCAAATTGTCTCACAGGTTTACTTATTTTCACTTGTTTAATTTTAGATCAGGAATTTCAGGGGAGTTGAAGTGGGGAGTCTCAGTGAGAGAAGCAGCAGATGTGGCTTTGGCTGCTAGCATGTTGAATTATTTAATTGTTTTCTCTTAAGGAGGCAGTAAAGTATTTCCGATGTCATTTAGAAGCCTCCTATGTTTCAAACAGCCTTCCCGTGTTGTAGCCGGCTTTTTCAGAGTGCACATATCAGTTTGAATAAACTGAAGTTGCCCCATTTTGGCCATTTTTAAAATGAGATCTCCTTTGGCATGTTTAATTAACACTGCCTGAAGGGTGGATTTATGAGCTCTTACAATGTCACGCGGGGGAGACGTTCCCTAGTGAGACATAATGTTTATCCCCACAACATAATCTGTACTACAATCGAGCGAAAGAGGTGTAATTATTATGCATACAGACCATTTAAATATACCAATTTTTATAAAGCTTTATCTTAATTTTACCATCTCATATTTCTAATTTTAACTTGTATTAGAATTTAATTAACAAGTTTTGGTGTTAGAATATTGTGTAAGGGAAGCATTCCCAGCTAGACATAACATTTATTCCCAAAGAAAACATCCAGGCAAAGTTGACAGAACCTTTTTATATAATATTAGCTTAAACACTTTAATCTTTATAGTTTTATCACCCTGAGCAGCCTAACTCTTGCCTCGAACAATTGTTGGTCAGGTTTCTCACTGTGATTTCACCTCTTGACATTTTACATTTTTTCACAGTGGAGTGAATAGAACACATTTTTCTGATGTCTTTTAATGTTGAGGGGGCCAAAAAGGGGGATCCATTTAGTCCATCCAACCTTAGGCAGTATTTTATTAAAACCTTTGTTTTAACTTTATTTATGTCTGTTCCATTTATCCCAGTTTCCTTTTTAATAACTAGCTAAAGATTTTTATCCTGTTGGGATGAGTCCTGTGACTCTTCCCTTTCTGATTTCTCTTTGTTAACTTAATGTTTTCATTAGCATCTGTAAGACCATGGGAAGAAGCTGAGACCCCAAGTTTGATTAAGTTTTTAAGACTAGGCATCGCATTTTCCTTTTAATTTGGTCTTTTCATAGGTATCAAAAAAACAGCTGTTTATGACGAGAGTGCTCTAAAGATTTTCCCACCTTCAGATCCATCGTTTAGCCATGTTCTCTCTGGAGTTTAAAGAATACTGTGGCCATGTGGTGTTAAAAGAAAATCATACCATTTTAGATATTGGCTTACGAGTATAATTGGACCATCTACTCAGCCCCAATGGGCTCTACGTGGGGACAGACACCGTGTTTCTCATTCCAATACACAGAGAAAAACAGACACACAGATCCAGACATAGAAAAGCCAGACACCAGTGAACCAGTTCCCAGATGGAGGGTAGAAAGTCCTACAACTGTTCCCACTCCAAATGCATACCCAGATGGCCCCTCCTCGAACAGAAAGGACCCCTGATGGCCCCTCCACCAATGGAAGGGACCCCAGAGGAGGGGAAGGAAGTTCACAGGCATTCCTGAGGCAACTTACTGTATTTCAGAGTCCGTCGGCTCACCAGAACAAAGAACAAACAAACAAACAAATCTAGAACCTGTTTCCTTGCCATAAGAAAATATGCCTAGGGTCAGCGGTGCCAGGCCAGATGGCAAGTACTGGGACAGTCCCTAGGGCAAATCACCTAGGCGGCTGCTGGACTGCTTCCCAGGAAATCCCAGTCAGCCCAGGGCCGCGGAGCCATGGGCAAGAGCTTCCTGGCTGGCTCCCCAAGTTGTTACCACCTACAGACATAGGTTCTTTACCCACCACACAAGAGGGGCCAAATAAAAACTGGAATGACAGGCTTATGGCCAGGAAAGGGTTTTTATTTCGTGTGACATGAGCTGGGAGATGAGATAAGCCCTCAAATTTGTCTTGTTCGTCTCCTATACTTGAAAGAGGGGAGGCAGGGGCTTTTAAAGTTTGTGAGGAATGTGGCTGCTTGTACAGAGGGTGGGGAGTCAGTGGCCTTGCTGGTCAGAGCTTTCTCACCAGCCTGTGTTCGGCCTTGGGACACTTTGCAGGGAGGAGGAGGAGACGATAAGGAATCCAGGTGGCTGACCTTGGCCATGTTTGTCTCCATGGAGGATAATGGATTCTGGAGCCAGGGAGCCAGGGAGTAAGCAGGGCAAGATTTGCTTTGGTTTTAACACCATATATGCTGGCTTTAATGAAGGGGAACTGATATCAGGGCTGGCATCAGGATGAGACAGACAAAGAGTCTAGGATAAATTCTGGGGCTGTGACTTTAATAACTGTGTATATGATGGTTCCAAGAGGAATATGAGTGGAAAATCTACTGATTCTATCACCAAACATTTTTTACATGTATTGTCTTGCAAATTTCTAATGCTGCCATAGAAGG
This sequence comes from Equus quagga, assembly GCF_021613505.1. Classification (NCBI taxonomy): domain Eukaryota; kingdom Metazoa; phylum Chordata; class Mammalia; order Perissodactyla; family Equidae; genus Equus; species Equus quagga. Next base: position 1,811,384 of record NC_060287.1, on the reverse strand, counting down.
CTAATTCAGTGGTAGCTAGTAGATACAGGAAAGATATGATGATTTTTACCTTTTAAAAATCTTTATTAATGTCTCTCTTTCAAGTTGCTAATGCTGCCCTGATGTGCAACTTTAAATTTTTTTCCCCCACTTTTTTTGTTTTATACCACTCAAGCGTTCCCGTCATTTGCAAAATGTTATAAACCCCCACCCTCTGGAAAACCTTATCTCCCTATTTATTTTTAAATGTATTAAGTAGTTCTTAAAAAGTACAAATTATATTTCTATTTCCTTTGCCAATATTGCTCTGTTTAGAAGTCTTTTTGTAAAAATAATATCCTTACATAGCTTTCAACATACTGTTAGTTCAAACGGTTTTGATTGAAGATGCTAAAGCAGAGGTTTCCACTAGAATTTTCCCAGGGTTTCTTCAAGAGCATGTGATAGAAGATTCATGAGTATATTGCTATGAAGTTTGCATGTCACTTGTAATCTATAAGGGCAGTGAACTGAGGTACTGCAAAAATCCCAAGACATTGGCCATGGTAGAAGCCTGTGTTGAGACATCGTGGACACAGAAAGCAAAGAGCGCCTTGTATGGAAAATCCTAAGACAGATGCCCCAAATTGCAGATGCTGACTTGCAAATGAACAACTTCTTAAATGGGGCACACAATGCAGCCCCAGTGATTTAGCAGGGGCACCTGAGTTTATTTGCTGAACAATTCTCCCAAGAATGCTAGAAAGACTTGGTCTTTAAGTAAATCTGCAGCTAAATTGAAAGTGAATGAGTATGTAGCTAATGACTTTTGTCAGAATAAAGTGAGAAGGACTTCTGACTATTTCTGGGTCATTATTTTTGAGTTGGAAGTCTATATTTAGAATACATTCTGTAGTAATCTTTGATTATTAACTATAAATTTCCATTAGGGTCAGAAAAAAACTAAAATATTCAAATGATTATAGGTCGAATTGTTTACTTTAATCCTGAAAATAAACAATATCAATCTGACTTTGATTGATTCCTTACTTTGTTTCCTTAGCAAGTTCTCAAACAAGGCATCTATGAATGCGTATTTATGGCACATGGACTAGGTTTATGAGATTGTGCAACATTTTTATCCTATGGGGTAAGGTGCAGTTCCCTAAGATGTAATATAAAACTACTTTTTAAACTATCTCGTTCTGCTACTTTAATTACTAAGCTTTCTATTTATGTGAGCATTTGTGGAATTTCATGCAACCCTAAACAGATTTTAATATTTTATGAATTAGTAGAACAAAAATATTCTCTCTAGGAATAATTCCGTCTCTACTTGTTGATGACAAAAATCATCCTCAAGTTCTTAAAGACATTTAAAGTATATGATTTTAAATTCTGAGACTAAAGAATAAATCAATGGTTATTGACTTGGTAAAGAAACAGAATGTGGAAAACAATCAAAGGATTCAAATCATGTCTGATTTGTTGAATTTAGTTACCATGTGCTATTGCTATTTAGTGAGGAACTGGTATGCCATATGAAATTATTTTTAAACCAAATCACAAAGTAAATGGACATTTTTTACTTCTATGTTATTTTATGCAGGGCATTTCTGTTTTATCATAATCAACTTTTCCAACCTGTTAATGTGTTTGACTCTCATCTGAGAAACTTTATTTGAATCTGGCCTCCCAAATAAGATAAATATGGTCATGGTTGTGGTTTGCCGGGGACAGAGGGATAGCCAGCTTGGATTTACCCTACCAATGCTAAGTGCAATATTACGGTGTAGAGGAGGAAACATGCCAACTCAGATGAAAGAATTTCCTGTGCTCCATTTCTCAAAGCAGTCAGAATTATTGAGTTGGCCCTTGAAGTATAGAAAAACACTCTAAACTGGAAAGTAATTTGTTTGAAAGGATTTTCTCCCATGGTGAAAACCCATGAAAATAGTGTCTATGCATTATAATATATAAGAGGAAAGTTGATATCCTATATCTCTAAGTAATATTTTCCTTACATGAGGGAAGTCTCTGGAGTCTTGATAATTAGAACTACCCCATAATACTGGCAAAGTGGATGTAGGTTGAGATTTTTCCACTGCATAAATATTGGCTAAGTTTTATTGCCTAAAAAAAAGTGCTTTTTTATTAGTGAGTTTTTCTGTATTACTGTGTGCCAGTTGTAACATTTATTTTTGTTTTACACAAGTTTTTATTTTTCCTCATATAATTAAATTCAGATTTTTATTGGCTGGAGTTGGTTTCTTGGAAATTTTTTTGTCTTCAAAATGATTTCTGAAAGTAACCTCCAAATGGCCCAGTTTTTGCATTGAGAAAAGGTATGATTTAGATAAAGAGGAAAGATGAGAAGTGAATGCTGCTGAGAAATGAATACCACTTTCATCGTGCTCTTCTCATAATTAAGAACCTAATGTATCTTCAAGTTTATCTCAAAAAGTACTAACTCATTTATTTGGCATTGGAGTTCTTTCATCAACAGAGACTTTGTGGCCCTCATTTTATTTTTCTCCTGCTTTCAGTAATCTATCTTCTTGTCAATACTTATCCATATCTATCTGTTTTCCCCTTCTGAAACTTTTTACATGATCTTCCTCCTAAAAAGTCTTTTCTTCCATTTTCTGCCCATTCAACTCTAATGAGTTCAAGGCCTTGCTGGAACAGGTCTCTCCGATGGAGCTTTCACAGATAAACCCCGGCCAAGAGGCTCTTTATGTACTGCTCTTACTTTATATGACTTTAATCATATATATGTGATGACACCTATCTACCATCCATCTGTCTGTCTATTGACCATTTATCTATCTAGCTTGGAGATAAATGACTAGATTTTGAAGTCTAAATGCCTGGACTAATAGTTAGAAATTTTTGTTTCTTGAGATGTGTAAGCCTGGGCTCCAATAGGAGTTACAAGTAAAGGGGAAATTTACGCATAAATTCAGGCTGAGGAGTTGGGTTATTTCATTCCTTAGATTGCTCTCAAACCTTGAATTCAGTATTTTTCTTGGGAAAGCCTTCATGGAAATGAGGTTCGGCTAGCTGAGGCTTGAAGTTCAGTTGAATACCTGAAGAAGAGAGGGAGTATTTTAGGCAGGAAAACAGCAAGAGAAAAGTTCTGGAGACAAGAAAGAACAAGATGTGTTTGCACAACAGTAGCAGATTAATTGAATATAATCTGCACAATTGAAGTCCATTTAGCCTGGGTCCCTGACGGCCTTGTATTCTATGTGTGCTCATTTTGCTTCTATCCTGTGGTTTTATGAAATAATCAAAATAGAGCAGGGATGACATGCATAGCACATTTCTCTAAAACTACTTTCAGAAATGTGAGCAAGCAGATCATTTTGACTTGAAGAATCTGAATATGTACGTGAGTCTTCTGGTTCAATATATTAAATTCTTTCTTAGCAGTTATTTGCATGTTGTCTTGAGTTTTGTGCCTAATAGATTACTTAATTTTATAGATATACTTTAAGCCTAGCCTGACAATTATTACTATGTGTTTAACAGGAGCAAAAAGAGTCCTAGTCTTTCTTTAATCATAAATATTGGTGAGAGATCATAAAGCATGCAACCTACTGTCAATTGTTCTGAAACATTTCACTTTGCAGACGATGAGGCATCTATCACATGTGTGGGTGGCATGAGGCATTCCACTTTAACTGCAAACATCTGAACTACTTTGTGCTTCAGGTTAATATCTTGCTACTAACTTTATTGAGTCAAAGACTGATGTGAGAGGATTGATTTGAGAGGATAGTGTTGATGTAAGATAATCCTCAGTATTTATCACTCTTTCATTCTACAAATATTTATTGACTACTCACTATGTGGGATGGGCATTGAACTAAACCCTTGTGAGATATCAGGGTACCAAACAGGTAAGCACACCTGCCCTGCTGGAGCTGACATCCTTGTGGTTATGCATGATGAAGGCGAGCATATTATAATGATTAAAGGCTTGAGCTTGGAATTTGGACAGAATTGGGGTCAAGTTCCCGTGCTAACTTCAATTGGCTCGGCGAGTAACTTTCCCTTCCCGTGTTTCAGTTTCCCCGTGTGTAAGTCAGGGATAATTGTAATTCCTTCATGTTAGGTTTATTGTTGGAATTAAATAAGATAATGATTTGAAGAAGATAACACTAATAACACTCCAGAATTTATTGTGTGGTTTATGTCCCTTAAAATATTAGGGTATTATTGATATCTCCTTCAAACATAAGCATTTTCTTAAAATGAGAATGAATAAGGAAGCTTCGTTGAATGTACCAACCACACAAGTTCATTGGCATTATTAACATTTTTACAAAAGATAATCCTTTTCTCTTACGAATCTGCAAAATTGGAAAAGCAGCTCCTGGCTGATTACTGCCATAGTTCTCAAAAGAAGTTTTGACTCTCCAGAGCCTTCACTGCTCTCTGATTATAAAGAAGTCAAATCTTGCATGACTTTTTCACATATACAGGGTATCATTTAGTAAATGACTAGTTTAATATACCAAATGGTAACTTTCTGGTCTGAAAAACTTTCCAAATGATCTAATATGTACCTAGAAGAGAGAGTTAGTTGACTAATGACCCCACTAAAAGAATGGACCCTATTGTCCTGTCTTCTTATGTTTTATTTCTATTTTCATATTAGTGTTTTTTAAATCAAAGGGTAACATTTATCTAAACAACTGTTCACCTGTGTCTGTGGCAGATAATGGACTTGCTTCATGTATTTATTCACTCATCCTTTCACTCATATATTTGCTCATTCACTCATTGGATTTTTTCATGTTATTGTACTGACATCTATAACAGAAGCTTGAATGAGAAGTTGACTTGGAGAGAGATGTAATGAATAGAGCCATGAGAAAATAAAGCTGCAGTATTGGTGCAAGAAGAGCGAATGACCTGTGCTGGTCAGAGAAGGCTTCCTGAGTCAAAGTTTGAAAAAAACGGCTAAGAAGTAGTCAGGTATGAAAGGTAGGGTGCATAATAAACCTTTTATATTGAATGCTTTATAATAAGGCTGTTTATGTCCTTTTTGAACAAAACACCTTTCAGTTAGTTAAAGGGATTTAAAGTACAAATAGCCAAAATAAAGCTTACGTTTTCTTTTCCTTGACTTTCTTTTTCTTTTTTTACCGTTACCAATAGGAAAGTATGTCAGGACTAAAACACATTCACACACACACTGAAAACCACTTTAACAGGAAGCACAATTTTCCCTCAACCCATGTGGCCTTGAAAATGAGCAAGTGAAGGAAGAAACTGGTCTACATAAAAGTGTCTCTGATTCTTGGGTGGCTTATGGTTAGTGTTATTGTTTTTAAAAACCACTCTTGGCTTCTGTGGTACATTGACCTGTATATGGAATCTCAAAGTAAATATTTTCCACTTTATGGGACACCGGGTCAAAGACAAAAAGTTTTGCTCCCTTTCCAGTAACAAATTTTTTTCTCTGTCCTCACATGACGATTTAAAGCCCTTTTCTTTATTTGATGTAAACTACTTTCTTAGCATTCCATAATTTGAAAGGAGCATTCCATAATTTTGGAAGCCAACTTTCAAGGCCTGAAGTCCACTGTAAAGCAGGGTGACTCAGTCCTTTCTTTGGTCTAATTTTAAGGTGTAGAGAGCTTGCTTTCCATACAAGGAGCAGCTGTTCTCAGCATTAGCCCCGGACATTTGGTTAGGCTGCGCTTCTCCAGAATGCAGCTACCAGCATTCTCTGATTTAAGCCACCGTCAGCTTGAGCAGAGATTAGTTTATTAGATTATCTAGAAAGACTATGAAGGGCTCAACAGTGGATGCATACACTTTTATAGAGGAGTGGGAAAATCAGGAGTTTGGTGCATTATCCAGTTGAATGATGGAAAATAACAAAGCACTATTTATTGGAGACAGCCGAGTGGATGCCTTATAAAGGGAGAGAAGACAGAAAGTGAGAAAAGAGTGGTGAGCGATGAGGACCCCCCAAACGAACTATCCATATAACAATTTTGTCTGAGGTTTTCTCTAATTACAGTGAGACCTCGTCTGGAGTTCTGTAACTAGAGCGAGGCCACATCTGACTCACCAAGACTTTTGGCTTATGAGACAGCTACTCTGGGATTCTGAGAGTTCAGATGTGGCATTAGGGCTACATTGTGCAAAGTTGGAATAACCTAAATAATTCAATTCAAGTCTATATTATTTCCTTAAACAAAAATCTGGAGCACCCTTTCGAAGTTCAGAAGGGCTAGATCTTCTCCCAAGTATGAGCCCTTCAGATATCGCCTGGCTTATCATGCACTAAGGTAAACATCAGGCCTTTGTCACATTGTCCTCTCTGAGGGAGCATGCTAGAGCCAGTGATGATCCTGGACTTCTGGCTTCATATGTCCTTCCCTCGTATGCCTAGCTTTTCCTATTCCAAACACCTCCCACACGTGCCTCCACCAATGTTCCCATCTCTCCTTAGCTCTGTGCTCATTTCTTGCTCCACCTCACTGTACTATCTGAGAAAACAGAATGACAGTAGTGTAGGGCAGGAAAAAATCTCTTCCTCTACCTAGCTTAGGTTTTCCAGCCGGGGCCCTATAAATTAGACTGGCCAAACACAGATGAACAAGAGGAAAACAAACACAAGTTTATTAACATATGCATGTGCACACACATGGGAGCACCTGGAGATGAGTAACTCAAAGGGGTGGTTAGAACTTAGGCTCCTCTACCACCTTAGGCTAACGGAAATGGGCATTGGGCTTCTGGGCTACTGAGGCAAGTTTTGAGAAGGTGACCAGGAAATATATGGTAAACAAGGGGACTTTAGTAAGATTTGTTATGTAGTTTAAGTCAGTGCCTTTTCCATTGATAAGAGTTGTTAAAGGTCTACCTCTTCCTGGTACTGGAGACAGAGGTATCTTTACAAATGGGAATTTCCTTTACAAAAGGAAAACTTGTGCCCTATTTTTAGATTTTCCAGCCTCTTCTGGATCTCAGTGGCTTTTCGTTCAAAATAATCCATATGTCAAAGAGGCATATTATGGGGTGGCATTAGCTTCAGTATTTTGCCTTTGGGTATTAGAATTAAGTAATATTCTTGGGTTGGCCAAGACTGCCTTAATTCCTCACTCTAAAGGCTTTTTGGTGTCACTGACTAGGATTCAGGTTTTTCCCTCTTACCAGGTGGCCCCATGATTTACTCAGCTGCTCATGCTACTTATATATGATCCTTCCTGTAACTCACCCCTATTTCTAATCCATTGGGGGTTTCTGCTGACTTTACATCTTGAATCCATTCTTTCCTCTCTACCTTCGCTGCTACCATAAGACAAGGCTATCACCATCTTTTATCTAGACTACAGAACACTCTCTTTGTATGTCTACTGATATCCACTCTTACTTTTCCACAATCTATTTCTCATCTAGTCCCAAAGATGACCTTCCTAAATGCGAATTGGGTTCATGTGATCACCTAGATTAAAGGTTTTCAATATCTTACCGTTGTGTTTAAAATAAAATCAAATCATCTTCTTACCAAGGCCTACTAGGCCTGGTGTGACCTGACCCTGTTTCTAGAACTTCGTCTTATCATTCTTTCTCATGTTCACTATTTGCTATGCCTCAGGCACAATGATTTTCTTTGAGCTCCTTGTTCACATCAGGCTCTTCTGCATCTGGCAACATCAGCCCAAAATAACCTTTGTTATATTTTTTCCATGACCGGATCTTTGCATTTATCACTTTTGACTTTAGTGCTATCTCAACCTTCAGCTTTTTCATTCATGGCACTTATCACAACATTCAATTAACTTATTTTTCCGTTTATACATTTGTTCTGTCTCTTGTACCTAGACCTATATGTTGTTTTTGAGATGAGAGTTTCACCAGCCTTTTTCACTCTTATGTCTTGAGATTGTAGTACAGTCCCTGACACATGGTACCGACTCAATAAATATTTGATATGCAAACAGCCAGGGCCAAGTCCTGTCCCCAATACTTCTGACACAGACTACTTCACTGCCAACTAAGGGCTGCTCCTCCAAACATGCCTCTGATTCTCCATTCTCTCACCATACATTAAATTTGCATCTGAATGAATTGGATTTAGACCTCTCAGAAACTGTTAGACTTCTAGCCATTTCCCTCTAAATAAAATGCTAAACAAGATTTTTGCCCTGACCTTAAGGAATTATCATTGCCAGAATCTTGGGTTTTGAAATATACTAGTCAGCTAATCCAAAGCCATGAGTATACTGATTTTGTAGAGTTTCCCCAAGCAAATCATGCATGCCACAAACCCTTGAGATTTTACTTAAAAGATTGCTTTCCTAGCCATGCACATCTTTCTGTTTTCCAACCTCCTTGCATCTCTTATCTCTCTAGGAGAGCTAATTGCAAAAAGTTCACAGATGTAATTGCATTGAAACATCAGAATAAGCTATTCTTTTGAAATGAAACTGAATATCTAACTGTAGTTATTAGCTCCAAAGTATATCTGACCCAAAGGCATTCAGTGGTGTGTATCTCATCACTATATTGTGTAACAGGCTTGACTCCAATGCCGGAGTTTAAACTTTGCTCACTGTACAGTTACTTTTCAGTAACGTTAATTAGCTAATTTGTGAGACACAAATAAGTTATAATTAGCATAGTGCTTTGATGTTTTATTTCTAACAACAGGAAGATGATTACTTTCAAAAATAACAAAAGATTTAAATCTAAGTAAGGATCTAAATTACAGCCGTTGAGTTACGAAGAAAAGTGAATTCAGTTAATCCCCATTTGCATGTGCCAATTAGTTAAGTATTAATCAATTTCCTATATAAATGGAAATGAGGATACCAGGATTCTTTGGTAAGATAATGTTTCTCATTAACACAAACACAACCTCCTGACAGTTCATGAAAAAAAATCTTCCCCTTTCTATTTTTCTTCTTCAAAATATCTATTGATCTATTTTTCTATAGTTATGGAATCTGTGCATTCTAAAACATTTGTAGAAATTTTTTCACAATTTCTCTTAGAATCTAATAATAAAGAATAGCTATTGAGCAGAACTTAGATACGCATTAATTATTTTTCTTTATTAAAAAAACTTCAAATCTCAAAACTCAATTTGATATTTTAAGACGTATGAAAGCAAATCAAGGAGAAGCTGAAAAATTTCAGATGAGCTTATGCTCCAATGAATTTATCTAGTCTCTCTTTCTCCCCTAGATGTGTAACATGCACAAGTACACATGTTTAAAACACTTATATTTAAAACAAATATTAGAGTTTGAAAAGTCAAAGTGGGCCAGAGGTTTTGGTATTTGAAAAATCAAAAAGACAGAAACTTCAATGTGGGTACTAAATAAATGATCCATTTTTTAAAAAATACTTTTACAGAACTTTTAGCTTTGGAGCTCAGTTTTGCACCGTTCAGGGCTGACATAAACCCGAAATTCACAGAAGCAAGAAGATGTCAACATTCTCTGTCTTCTAGAGTTAGTCCTATGGGATATATTTGCTCCATGGAAACCTGGCACTTTATCCTTATATTAACATACCCTTAAAATTCAATTAAAAAATTATTACTCCGGGAAGTGAGAAATTAAAATAAAACCAGGATGGACCATTGAAATGTGGTGATTGTGGAAAATACTATAAGAAGATGAATAGACTAATGGTCTGTTTTTTCATCTTATTACAAATTTTAGTTTTAGATGCTTCTAAGTATCAGCTAGCCTATAGATTCCCAAATTACGCTTTCTTGATTAACCATTAGATTTTTTTCCTCTACCATTTATAAAAAGCAATATTAATCAGTGTGATTATTTAGAAATTTTTTGACCAAATAACAAACTTGTAAAGATAATGATGTAGACTGTAGGAATATCTGGTTGTCCTAAAGTGTTTTCCTTTTTTCTATTTATTTAATAAGAAAACAAACAAAAATTACCCATAATCCTAGGACTTAAATTTAATTAATGTAATAAGAGAATAGCCTTCTCTGCCCATTCTTGTTCTTAAAGTCTCAACCCCCAAAAGTAACTACAGTTAGTATTTTAGTGCCTATCTTTAACATTTTTTCTCAATTTTAATAAAAAATACCCAGGACCGGCCCTGTGGCCTAGTGGTTAAGTTGGGCGCACTCTGCTTTGGCAGCCCGGGTTCCAGCATTCTAAATTCTAAAAGTTCCCTGAACAGTTCAAAGCTTCAAGAATCATTAAAGCAATCTTGAACTATAAAAACAAAGCTGGGAGAACTTGCCCTGCCAGTTTTATATTATGCTTTAGAGAGCTATGGTAATTTATAAAGTCTGATATTGCACAAAGACAAACAGACAAATGAGGCAAAGGATGGAATCCAGAACAAACCTTTACCACATGGTCACTTGATTTTGATGAAGGCAATTCCAGTCATATGAGGAAAGGGTGTTTTTTTTAAATAAATGATGTTAGGTTAATTAGATATCTGTGTGAAAAATGGAATCATGATTCTTAAATCATAGCTCACACAAAAAAAATTCTCGACTTTATAATTAAATATGAAGGATAAACCAATAAAGCCTCTAGTAAAAAAATCATAAAATAACATCTTGACCTTGAGGTAGGCAAATATCTTTTAAATAAGACATAAAAAAATACTAACCATAAAATAAATGACACTAAATTGGACTTTAATAAAATGAAGGACTTCTGATTATCAAAATATACAAATTAGAGATTAAAAAGGCAAGCCTTGGGCCACAAAATGAGATAAAAATTTTGCTATATTTGTGTGTGTATCTGTGTATAGAAAAATGTGTGAAGACTTGAACAGGAATTTCACTAAAGTTGATCATCCAAATGGTCGTAATAAAAGATGCTTTTATGTGGGGTCAGTAAATTTCTGATATGAAGGCCCAGATAGTAAATAGTGTGGGCTGTGGTCGGCTGAAAACTGCTCCCCACCCACCGCCCAAAAAAGATATCTGTGTGGAATGTCTGGAACCTGCGAATATTACCTTATGTGGAAAAATTACCTCTTTTCAGATGTAATTAGGATTTTAAGATGAGCTCGCTCTGGATTATTCAGGTAAGCCTAAGTACAACAAGGATCCTCATAAGAGACACTCAGCGAAGAGAGCACACACACAGAGGAGAAAGCCATGGGAGGTCGAGGCAGAGGATGGAATGTCTTAGCCACAAACCAAAGAAGCTGAGGAATGCCAACAGCACCGAAAGCTGGAAGGGGCAGGGAAAGACTCTCCTCAGAGCCGCCAGAGGGAGGGCTGTCCTGTCAGCACTTTGGTCTCAGACTTCTGGCACCCAGTACTATGGGACGACAAATTTCTGCCCAAGGAGACGAATACATGGGCCGTGGGATCTCTGTCGTAGCTATTCAACTCTGTGGTGGTAGCATGCAGACAGCCATAGGTAACAGTAAACTAATGTGTGTGCCTGCAGCCCAATAGCATTTTATTTGTAAAAGCTTGGAGGGACCGTGCAGCAAGAGAAGTCTCATATGCTACTGGTGGGAGTATGAGTTGGAAAAGAATTTTGAAAAATTGTTTGGCATTCCCTATGATGCAAAAATTCTGCTCTTAGATTTAAATAGAAATTTATACATATGTGTGCATACAAAAATGTTCATAGTAGCACTATATGTAATAGTTCTTAACTGGAACAAAAGTCCATCAACGCTAGAATCAATCAATTAAGCAACTGTGGTCTGTCTATAGACGGACAGGTACACATACGTATATATTGATGTGATATTATAAGGCAATGAAAATGAATGAATACTGTTGCCAGTAACAACATGGATGATTTTTGCAGAAAATATTGAGAGAAAATAGTTACAAATAGTACATACTGCGTAATTACATTTATGGAAAGTTCAAAAATAGGCAAAGTATCAACTATGATAGGGTCATAGTAGAGATTCCCTTTGGAAGGCGCGACTAGAAGGGGGATGTGGGGACGTCTGGGATTCTATTCCTCTACCTGTCTGGTGGTTATCCAGTTGTACTTACTTTGTAAAAATTTGTTAAACTGTATGATTTTTAAAAAATTTAATTAATTAATTATTTTGAGGAAGATTAGCCCTGAGCTAACATCTGCTGCCAATCCTCCTCTTTTTGCTGAGGAAGACTGGCCCTGAGCTAACATCTGTGCCCATCTTCCTCTACTTTATATGTGGGATGCCTACCACAGCGTGGCATGCCAAGTGGTGTGTAGGTCCACACCTGGGGTCCAAACTGGCGAACCAGGGGCCGCTGAAGTGGAACGTGTGAACTTAACCACTTAGCCACCGGGCTGGCCCCTGAACTGTATGATTTGTATTTCTTTCCATATTTATGTTATACTTCAACCAAATGTTTATATACTTTTGGAGTCTGTATATTATGAATTTTAATGTAAGTCATATCAACGGTACTGTATCATGAGCCAAACAAAAATCTTCAGTAAAGTTGAATTAGTGGAACTTTCTGAATTGCACTTCTTTAAGAATCTGCAAAATCTTTGTTGATAATATTTTTGAAAATTACATATATACATTTTTATTGTGGTAACAGTGGTTTGTAACATTATATAAATTTCAAGCGTACATCTTTATATGTCGATTTCTGTGTAGATTACATCATGTTCACCACCCAAAGACTAATTACCATCCATCCCACACACATGTGCCTAATCACCCCTCGTGCCCTCCTGCCTCCTCACTTCCCCTTTGGTAACCACCAGTCCAATCTCTGTCTCTATGTGATTGTTTGTTGTTGTTTTTATCTCCTACGTATGAGTGAGATCATATGGCATTTGACTTTCTCCCTCTGACTTCTCTGACTTATTTTTCTTAGCATAATACTCTCAAGGCCCATAAAAAATAATCATTCTGACCTAGGAATAACAGAAACTTCTTAGTTAACATTGTTACTTTTTCAATGATTTTTTTCAACATTTCCAGTAGTTGATGTTTTTTCTCAAACATGATGAATGATGGAAAATTGAAGATTCCTGAACAATTTTTTTAATTCACAGAAAGTTTTTAATTATGAAAAATTTATATTTTTAAAATCTAAAATACTGGGCAGAATTAATTACATAATATCTCTTTGAGAATAACAAAGGTTAGTAAGGAAATATGGATTCTTGGCAATGGCCATCTATTCTTCTACCTGCCATAGTTGAAAAGGGGCTAGGATTGTAATATGATATTAACATGCTCTGCTTTTCTTATATCTTATACACATAGTCAACTCACTACTCAAGTAATTTAGTTGAAATTTTCTTGAGGCATTGATATTTAGACTTTCTAAAGTCTTTCATTGCCATGAGCCACTTTATTTAATTCCTTCATCTCAGAAATGGGAATTCTACCACCTTCCTGACATCGCAGTGACATGATGATTAATTAGTTAATGTTTGTAAAGTGCTTTGAGGATATAAACTGGTAAATAAGTGTTGAGCACTGTTAAGCATCACAATCAATCAACATAATGTTTTATTGTACAGAATCTCATGCGTTACTTCAAATGCAGCATACTAATTTAGTTAATGTGAGAGTTCTTATAAAATTAGAACTATATCACAAAATTGGCAGAAACTTATAAATTATAAAGATGCAGCAGGGATCAGAAAATTATACTGATTTATTTATTTAGTGCTTTAGTTTGTCTCCATTATTAATTTTAATTTTTAATCAAAAAAAGTAAAATTTCTCATCTCAACCTTCCATTTTCATTTACGTATTAAAAATACTCATAAAATAATCTATGCTGGTGTCTCCTTAGCCATTCTCAATTCTGAATACAGTATTTCATTTCCAAAAGTATTATTGATCTCTTTTTAAGAATATTTGAGGGCTGGAGTTACAATTAATTTATCCTTGTATCTTCATAAAATGTAATAAATGGCTTTGCATTAATAAAAAATAAATGGCAAGAATTTTGCAATATGGCTTTTAGGTAACATGAGACAACTTTTCTCTCTACTAAAGGTAGTCTAAGAGTGTCTTAAAGGGCCTTGATATAGTCCAGACATATTGACTCTAAGCCCAGATGTATAGAATAATGAAGAAGGTAAGAAACATAAATTCTTTTTCATTTCTTTAAATCCCACAGGACATTTGTGTTCACTGCGTAGGAATGAAGAGTTAAATCAAGGTTATCCATATTTAATATAGACATAAGAAAATGATAACGAAAATAATTCTTTATTATTAAAAATAGTTGATAGACTATTCTTTAAAAATACCTGAAACAGATAGCGTAAATACATGAAAATATATTGCTTTGTTGCATGATATAATTTCACTCTTTTGGGGGAAATTTTAAGGCATATGATAAACAAAGTGAAAGAGCAAACACAGAGTTTAGCATCTCGACAGCGTTCTCTTGCCTCTGTAGACTAAAGAAATTGCTTCTCTGTGTCGATGTCAGTACTTGTGTGAGAATAATCTGGGAACAGTAAAGGATGTAAATAGGCAACTGACTTTGCAAAAACAGACCTCACTTTAAGAAACATACAGATCCTGGAATCTTCACTTATTCTGGAAATTATTTTCCTGGGTTCCTAAAGATCATCTAGCATAATCTTACGGACGAGAACAGAGCTTAAACACATTCCCTGGACTTGCCTGGGCTCAGGACTGTGGATTGCAGGCTGCTCAGTCAAGGGCCCTCGCCATGGTCACCTCCCCTTTTCTTCGCGGGTGAGGGACTGGGCATAGGTTTTGGAACTAGTCAGGCTAGGCCTGTGGCCAATGTTTGTCTTCGTCACTTTCTATATGTGTGACTTTGAGCACATCACTCCTCTGAATATCAGTTTCAGTTCCTTACAAAAGGGAGAAATGATGCTGCTTTTCATGGCTGCTGTAAGGATTACAGATAATGTACTCTAAGCACCCAGGAGGAGCCTGACATACAGTCAGGAGCTCAGTGATTGATGCCAAGTAATATAACCAGCCTCCGGTTCCTTTACATGTGTTATCTCCACTAGAAAATCTCTATTATTGTAATAATTATATTTATGTTGTACCTTACACTCAACAATGCTCTACATTTGTCCCTTTAACTTCACAATGACCATTAGGTGGTGTTTTATTTCTATTTTACAAATGAAAAAGCTGAGACTTAGAGAGAGTAATGGATATGTTGAACACAATCAAGACACATGGAAATTAAGCAAGCAACCAAGGAAGGCCACACAGCTTTGCCCAGGGAGCTGGGCCTCTGTCACGTTAGTCCATCTTCCCTTCTGCTCCTTATGCTGTAGCTGCCCACCTAGACGGCTTGTTAATTTTACCCTGTAGCAGTGATCCTAAATGTAAGCAGGAGAACATCTTAAAAGAGGAGTCTGAAAACACGAGGACAGAAAGAGGAGAAATAGATAAGAGCAGAAAAATTCAAAATGTGGTGTGTAGTGTTGTTGAATAACGCGAATGCCATTGATACATTCTTTTACATTAATTACAGGATTTACAAAACCCTGCTATTTTGTTACTCTGGTGTAAGTTAATTCTGTAAGATTTTGAACTTTTTTCTTAGTCTTAGTGTACTATCAGTTAGAAGAGATCAGTTTACATAATATCGTCAATTTGCCACCAATTTCACAGGCCAAAATAAACTCAACATAGCATCTGTTCCTGACATGGCACTCATTTGTCACTGGTGAAGGCACTTTGTGTCCTCCACCCCGGCGGTGACTTTATCCACAGTCCCTTGGGTTCCTTGGGGAACCAGAGTCTATCACTTACAGTGCTTGGTGAGCTCATAAAGCTATTTATAATTTGTAACACAACCATTAATAGTTTAAATATTTATAACTATTTAATGGCCATACATCACTGGTACAACAGCAAAAAATACATATGGAAAGAAAATGGTTTCTTTCTCAAAGGCAAAACTGATATCTTGCCTTTAAATGCATTTGTGAGGAAAACTAGGTTAGCATGTGCACAAAACTGGAAATGGCCCCTCAGGAGCAGTGTGTCCCGGGGTTTCTGTAGCATTTCCTTGTAGTATTGTTACTTACCTGAACACCGTGTTTTTTTGCTTGCTTGTTTGACTTTTCTCATCATCCTGTGTCCAGTTAGTGCACATTACCTTAATTTATCTAACAGATATCTCAAAGCTAATCCATACAAAACTGAACGGGTGGCCTCAACCCTCCTGGCCCCACGTGACACCCTCCCTTCCCAGGCATGACATGTTCCTTTCTTCCTGTTGCTCGGGCCACAGACCTTCAGTCATTCTTCACTCTCATCTCTCTCCCCTTTTCTGTTTCTCTGGATCCTCTAAATAGAAACATGCTCATCGACAGCTTCAGAGGGTTCACAGATGCCCTGAAGTCTAGAACTTTATGGACTTTAGATTAAAAACCCTCGTCTAATGCCCCTTTCCAGGTTTATAATCACATTATGGTTTATAATGAAAGTTTTTATTGTAAAATGATACAAAATGAAATATGATTCATTTCCCAACAAAAAAATCGTACTTTAATAGCTGATTCTTTTAATCAATAGAAGATAATATCTTAATTGAGACATTTTCTTTTCAAGTACTGGTAGTAACCAAGCTTTATGTGAGAACCCGCCATGAAGGAGTCTAAGGGTCAGGTAAAGGTCTTCAGGTTGGCTTCACCAGAGTCTAGACGACGTGAGCAGCCCTTGAATCTGACCCAAGAATAGGGTTTATGTGGCTCATAAGGCTTTAAACCTTAACTTAAAATTGCAATATGCAGAGTGCCACCTACCGTATAGGCAAGCGAGAGACATTAGAAATTGGAATCTTTTGAAAACTCACTGGGAACCTTATTTTTTGGTAAGTTAATCAGCAGTGACCAAACAAATTTTCATTGTACAATTAGAAATTGCAGTGTTATCACACAAACTTTGTTGAATGTGAAAACCCCCTGGCTGAGATTCTCAGAAGTTCTTGACCTTAAAATTATAATAAAGTCTATTTACTGCCCTAGAATTCTGCTTATCATTTTAAGTTTTAAGCAGTATCAAGGGCATGGTTTTCACTTGGTTATATCTCTTTCCCATTCCTTTTATAATATTCTTATTTCTAACAAAATTATGTTTTTATTTTAAGCCTTTAATCTTTAATCATTTATAAGTGAGAAATTCAACTTTAAAATTAATGCTTGCAAATTTAAAGCAATAATTGAAACATTTCAGTTGAAATATTGGCTATTAACCCTCTGAGGTGGCAGGGATAAAATTTACTTACTATGAACAGAACAAATTGAATTTAGACTCTTTTAGGTGTACTCTCGTGTTCTTACAGCAAGGTCGGGAAGTTCTAAAGAAATTTTAGTAATAATTAGCAAAATTTTGGAATATAGCTAACATACTTGGAATTCTTTTCTTTTTGAGGAAGATTAGCCCTGAACTAACTGCTGCCAATCCTCCCCTTTTTACCGAGGAAGACTGGCCCTGAGCTAACATCTATGCCCATCTTCCTCTACTTTATACGTGGGGCGCCTACCACAGCATGGCTTTTACCAAGCAGTGCCATGTCCGCATCCAGGATCTGAACCAGCGAACCCTGGGCTGCCAAAGTGGAACGTGTGAACTTAACTGCTGTGCCCCCAGGCCAGCCCCGGAATTCTACTTTTTAGAAAAATGTATGGTTTAAGAAATTAAAAGATTTTTTAAAAGTCCTAGTGAATCAGGAATTTTTAAGAAGCTAAAAAACATATATGTGTTTGTAAAATCATTCTGAAACAAAAACAGTGTGGGAATTAATAAGAGAAACTTTAATTTAGAGTCAGGCAGGCCTGTAGGGGGAGTTCTCATGTCCCATCACACACCGTCAATTCCGCCAAACAGGAAGAGAGGGATGCTCCCATCTTCGAGGGGAGGTAAAACTACTTTACTACTGAAGGAAGATTTCTCTCCCGACCCAGCAGCAGCTCAGCCAATGTGAAGTCAGTGCCTCCCTGAACTGTTACCTTCCCCCAGTGGATTTTCATTTAGAACAGCCCTTTCCTACTCCCCGTTTTTCTCTATAAAAGCAGCTCTCCTTCTTTGTTTGCTGGATTTACCTGTCGTCTGCCTCAGCATGCACATCCCAAATTGCAATTCTTTTGGCCATTGCCAAATAAACTCACTTTGAGATAAAATAACAAGCAAATTTGCCTTTTTTGGGTGAGGAATATTGGCCCTGAGCTAACATCTGTGCCAATCTTCTTCTATTTTGTATGTGGGACATTGTCACAGTGTGGGTTGATGAGCAGTGTGTAGGTCCATGCCTGGGATCCAAACCCGTAAACCCTGGACTGTCAAGGCAGAGTGTGCGAACCTAACCACTATGCCACAGGGCAGGCCCTACAAATTTGCTTTTTTAGTTGACAGACATGGTGTCAGAAGTGGGATCCAAGGAAGGAAACCCTTGAGAGAGGGCAACCCCCAGAATCAAGTGAGGTGACTGCACTGAGTGCCGTGTGGTCTTCACTGCTATGCGTTGCTGCCTGTTTTCAGCTTGGCAAGTCTCCTCTTAGATCTCAAGCTCTGCTCACTTTGGGTTCTGAGATCTCAAACTTTATTTGGGATTGGGAGAATCTTTGTCCTCTCAAGGGGGGGATTTTGTCCTCCAGGTTCAATGTTCTGTTCCTGGATTCACGGTGTCACTCTTGGTGAATACTTGGTTGTTTTCTGAAGGTAGCACAGTTCCCTTTGGGGCTCAGACTTACTGAAAATCTAGCTTTTCTTTGGTTTTTCAGATTCCTTTTGGAATCTGGGCTGGGATCAGCAGCTTTTCTTTCAGTTTTAGATTCCTTCAGGGGTCAGGGCTAGGACTCTACCAACTTGGATTTTCAGAGGAAATTTCAGAAATGGGATCCCAGTCATCTAAATTCCTGAGAGAAATCTTCCTTCAGAGGCCCAGCCAAGTTTATGTTTAAGAACTTTGGGCCCCCAACATGCACATTTTTAACTAAGTCAGCCAAATAGACCAAAAGCAGTTCAAAACTGCAATGAGGGAACTTTTGATCTCCCCAAACTAGCTTTTCCTAAAATCAAACGGAAGATCATGGCTCTAAAATTAAACAAAACAAATGGTATGTCTATTTTCATTGTTATCTGGAGTCTTCTGGAAATCCACAAAGCTCTAAAATCACCTCACTACAAGACTCCTTGTCTAAGTTAGCCAACTACAAAACTGAGGGAGAGCAAAATGGCGTCTGAAGCCTCATGTTCCCCTCTGCTTTCGTCTTTGCCTCAGGCGCCATCTTGTTGTCTTCCCAGCCTCCTTTGTCTAAGGCTCCACCCCAGATGCCAACTTTCTCTCTTTCTTTCTGCAAAAACCTGCCCCTTTAAAGCCAGACCTCTGAGGATTCAAATGCTAAATCTCTAATTACTATTTGTAAGTTAACTGGAACAAATAAAAGCCAGCAGGAAAAATTTAAATAGCAATTATCCTAGACTTTTGATAATAGACAAAATACCACCAAAAACAGCTCTAAAATTATCTTTACAGCATGCAAGTAAAAATCTTTAGTAAAAGGCTTTGGCCATCTGAACAAGTAACCTTACATTAGTTCACCAGCCAGAACTTCAATTGGGATCCAACTATTCTTTTGAATTTTTACCTGAGACACGGCTAAATGTTTTAAAATGAAAGCAATGAGATCTCTCTTTATGTCTCTCTATGTATCTATGTATTATGTTACAGAGATGTGGTATTTTTCCACCTCTGGATGGTATTGCTTAAATTTATTTATAAAAGCTCTATTTAAATGGTTTGAAATTAAGCAGTTGAAAAGTTAGTGTTCCTAAATCTCAGAAATATAATAGAAACTCACAAATGCTTTTAAAAGTTCACGTGGTCTAAGATTAATCTTTAGTAAATAAAAGCTAGCTTACAGTTCTTGGAGTAAAAAAAGAAAACAGGCATATCTTCAGAGTTGTTAGATTGGGTATAACCCAAATGTGCAACTTTTTTCTCTGCCTGGGCTTACTAACCAAACAGGCTTATGCTGTCTCTGTTACAAAATTTGTCAGCAAGAAAGTAACTTAAGATGATAGTTGGCCTTTTAATGTCTAATCCAAGCATGATTTTTAAAAGCAAGTTATTAAATAATTGTAAATAAGATCAAAGTTTATATTAAGTTAAACTAAATAATAGTCATTGAATACCTAAATCATTTTTCAAACAAGATAAAAACTAAAATATTAATTAGTGAACACCGGTTTATCTACTTTTGGTTTTCTACTGCAAAAAAACTAAAGATAAATATAGGTCTGTCGGCAAGGATGTGTTGTGCCACATTGAAAGATTGCACTATTCAAAAGGGCATATTCTCCTAAAATTATGAAATGTATTTATAAATCTGTCTGTTCATGTTTGCTTACTTCTTAGTTTTTACCAGGAAGTGGGGATTCTAAGGCTTAAGAATTTTAATATATGTAACTAAAGCTGCTAGAAATTAAAAGGGAAACATCGCTGTATACAAGGAAAGTAGGATGTGTGTTTTGGTAAAAGAAGGTATAAGGAATGTAAATGCATTTTGTTGAGGAAAAAGAAAGTGATTTTGTCCTAAAGAGAGGCTGGTTATCTTTGAATGGAGAAAAGGAAAACATAGGACAAAATCTGAAGGTAAAAAGAAAGTTGTAGAAGGTTTGTGAGAAAGAATCTGGGGAAAAATAACTTTATGTGTGGTCAGGACTGGTTCAGAATGGGATGAAAACATTTTAATATCAAAATAAGCTGATGTAAAACTAAAAATTGGTTTTCTTTTCTGTTAGGAGGACAAGACTTCCTTGGGCTATTGGTCTGCTCTTGATAACAGACTGTCAAAGCTTCTTTACCTTTAAGCAATCTGCCTACAAAACAGAGATTTTGTGTTTTGTGAAAATAAGTTCCTGTGCTGTTTCTATCAGATCTTTAACTACTTAGAGCTGAGTCTTCTCAGTAGTGAAGGGGTTGAGCTTTGCTTACAACCATGTAACCTTTTGTATTTGCCTTTAAAACCTGTTATATTACTTTGGTCAAATAGATACTTAAGTATTATTTCATAATGATCTGTCATCCTATTTTGTCAAGGGTACAAATCTTTTGATATTTTTGACAAGCTTCTCTCAATATTCAACTTCTAAATGAAGTGTTTTCAACCTGGATGTAAACTTAGGATTTTCCAGGGGGCATCTGGGACATCTCAAAAGATTTATTCCCTCTCCTTGTAAAAAAGAGAGATATCACACTAATTAGGCGTATTTGGTGTGTCAAATTATGTGAGAAGCATGGTTGAATAAGCTACAATAAGGCTTTTTGGTTTATATTATATGGGCGAATGTTACTAAACACTGTCCCAGAAACTTTATAAAATTGCTAAAAATCTGATATGTTCTAGTATAATGTTACTATCTGTAATTTTAGTTATTACCTAAAATGTATGTCATAAAAATACCCAAATTTTCTTGTCAATTGTATTTACCCATTGCCTTTTTAAAAGTCTTTTATCAGTTATAGACAGCTATTGTTTTACTCTGATGCTTTTACAAAAATGTTTCATTTTCAAAGAGATTCATGAAAAAGTCTTTGACAAGTACTCTGGAATACAGGTTTTGATAACTTTAAGATCATAACCCTGACTGGGTGGGAGTTTCTGAAACTTGAATGAAAGACTGATTGCTTTGAAGTTTTGTTTTCCAGGGGTCAAGGACCCCCTTTTCTCCTCTCCTTTGAGCTAGCTATAACTTACAGCAACTTGGTGAAGTATATCTTTGCAACAAGGATTGAAACCTTTATCTTTTTCTCTCTACCTGATTCTCCATAATTTGGAATATTCTTTTCATGACAAAATACGTATTTGCATGGGTTCAGAGAAGGCCTGTTCTTCTTGTAACAAAACACAGTTGGAAATATTGGTTACATTACCAAGGCTTTGACTAGAATGTTATATTTAAAAAACATGCACAGTGTCATGGTGGAGTGAGCTTCCACAGTAATCTCTCCCCTCCAACATACAATGAAAAGGACATTCATATTCCAGCAGAGGACATCTTAATACAACGCAAAAAATGTTGGAGAGACCCATGCAGCCATATGATGGAGAGCAGAGGGACTGGAGCCTCCCTCAGAGGAGGTGCAACAGGGTAAGAGAAAACTTCACTCCCCCACCTAAATACTGTGATCCGGGACCACCAGCGGCCTCTGAGAGGGAAGGAATGTGGGAGGGAATGTTCATCCTCGGGAACATCAAGTATCCCTCAGGGCCCTTGCAGCCTAGAAGGGAGACTCTAACAAGGTGAAAGCTTTTGCGGGGAGTGGGGGGGTGACCTCATCAGGCCAACACCCCAGGAGACCAGATAATGTGAGCAGAGGGAGAAAACCCTGAGAGCATGCAGGTGCCTCTCACCCCCATGCAGCCTTGCTCCACTGTCTGAGATCTTGTGGAAGGCAGAGGGCTCAGAATACATGGCTCTTGACACCCACACAGTGGTGATAGGTGTATGTGCGACCAAATAACAGCAGGATGTGAGAAAAAGAGAGCCGCTTCCTCTAGCAATATCAAACATTATATTAGATCTCCAGACCAGAGAGAAAATGATAAGTACCCAGAAATCAGTCCTGAGGACACAGAAATATGTAATCTAAATGACAAATAATTCAAAATAGCTATAATCTAAAAACTCAGTGAGTTAAACGAGAATGTAGAGAAAAAATTCAATGAGTTCGGAAGCTACTTCACAGAAAACATCGAAATTATAAAGAAGAATCCATCAGAAATATTAGAGATGAAAGACACAGTGGAAGAAATAAAACAAAATATGGATTTCCTGAATGCTCGAGTGGACATCATACAGGAGCATATCAGCATAATCAAAGATAGACATGTTAAAATGTTCCAGATAGAGGAAGAGAGAGAAATAAGACTAAAAAGAAATGAAGAAAGTCTCCAAGATTAGCCGACTCAATTAGGAAGTGCAACATAAGAATTATAGGTATTCAAGATGGAGAAGAGAAGGAGAATGGAACTGAAAGCTTGTTCAAAGAAATAATAGCAGAGAACTTCCCAAAACTACGAGAGGAGATGGAAATCCATGTGGAAGACACTATCAGATCTCCTAAATATGTCAATGTAAAAAGACCTATTACAAGGCAGATATTAGTGAAACTGGCAAAAGTGAACGACAAAGAAAGAATACGAAGGGCAGCAAGGCAGAAGAGCTACAAATGAACCACTATCAGGCTTTCAGCAGATTTCTCTGCAGAATCCTTACAGGCTAGGAAAGATTGGAATGACGTATTCAAATCTTCGAAGGACAAAAACATTCAGCCAACAATACTCTATCCAGCAAAAATATCCTTCAGATATGATGTGGAAATAAAAACTTTCCAAGACAAACATAAGCTAAGGGAGTTCATACCCATGAGACTGCCCCCTACAAGAAATCCTCAAGAAGGCCCTCATACCTGAAAAAAAAAGGAGGTAAATATGTAGACAGAATCTGAGCAGGATAGTAAATACTCAAGTTTAGCATTAAAGACAAAGGGGAGAAAACACCAAAAAGAAAGATAATCTTGTCATTTTAACCACAAACTCATAACACAAGATGGAATAACACATGAGCAAAACAACTTAGGAGGGGAAGAGGAAAGGAACTGAACTAGTTTAGTCTAAGGAAATAAGAGGCCATCAGACAAGGGACTATCTTATCCACGAGATTTTAAATACAAACCTCAGGGTAACCACTAAATAAAAAAGCAGAACAGAGACACAAGTAATAAATAAGGACAAAACAAAGAAACACAACATAAAAAGCTACATAACTCGACTGGCAGACCAAAATACACAAGATGAGAAACAAAGGAAATGCAGAAGATCTGGAAAACAAGTGATAAAATGGCAGCAGTAAGCCTTCATATATTGATAATCACCCTAAATGTAAATGGATGGAATTCTCCAATAAAAAGACACAGAGAGGCAGGATGGATTAAAGAACAAGACCCAACAATATGCTCCCTCCAGGAAACACATGTCAACTCGTATAACAAACACAGACTCAGAGTGAAGGGGTGGAAGACAATACTCCAAGCTAATGGAAAACAAAAGGAAGCAGGTGGTGCCATACTTCAAAGACAAATTAGACTTCAAGTTAAGACAGGTAAAGAGAGATAAAGAGGGGCAGGATATAATGACCAAAGGACATTCCATCAAAACGAAATAACACTTGTAAATATCTATGCATCCAACACAGGAGCACTGAAGTACATAAAGCAACTATTAACAAACCTAAAAGAAGATATTAATAATAACGCAATAATAGTAGGGGATCTCAGCACTCCACTAACATCAATGGATAGATCATCCAGACAGAAAATCAACAAGGAAACAGTGGAATTAAATAAAGCTAGACCAGTTGTACTTTATAGACATATATAGAACACTCCAACCAAAAACAGCAGAATGCACAGCATTCTTCTCAAGTGTGCATGGAGCATTCTCAAGGATTGCCCATATTTTGGGAAACAAGATAAGCCTCAATAAATTTAAGAAGATTGAAATAATAACAAGCATCCTTTCTGATCACAGTGCTATAAAACTGGAAATTAATTACAAGAAAAAAGCTGAGAAAGGAACAAAGATGTGGAGACTCAATAACATGCTGTTGAACAAGCAATGGATCATTGAAGAGATTAAAGGAGAAATCAAAAAATATTTGGAGACAAATGAAAATGAAAACACATGATACCAACTCATATGGAATGCAGCAAAAGCCATATTAAGAGGGAAATTTATAGCAATCCAGGCTCACCTTAACAAATAAGAAAAAACCCAAATAAGCAATCTCAAACTACAACTAATTGAATCAGAAGAAGAAGAACAAAGCCCAAAGTCAGCAGAAGGAGAGAAGTAATTAAAATCAGAGCAGAAATAAACACTATTGAAACAAAAAAAGCAGTAGAAAGGATCAATGAAACAAAGAGCTGCTTCTTTGAGAAGATAAATAAAATTAACAAACCCCTAGCCATACTTAAAAAGAAAAAAAGAGAGAAAGCTCAAATAAATAAAATTAAAAATGAAAGAGGAGAAATAACAATTGATACCAAAGAAATACAATGGATTATTAGAGAATACCATGAAAACTATATGCCAACAAAATGGACAATCTAGAGGAAATGGGTAAATTCTCAGACTCTTACAATCTCCGAAAGCTGAATCAAGAAGAAATAGAGAATCTGAATAGATCAATCACAAGTAAAGAGATGGAAACAGTAGTCAGCATCCCAAAGAATAAAAGCCTAAGACCAGACAATTGCCTTGGGGAATTCTACCAAACTTTCAGAGAGGATTTAATACCTATCCTTCCCAAACTATTCCAAAAAATTAGGGAAGATGGAACGCTTCCTAACACATTCTACAAGGCCAACATCACTCTGATACCAAAGCCTGACAAGGAAGGACAACACAAAAAATGAAAAGTACAGGCCAATGTCGCTGATGAACATAGATGCAAAAATCCTCAACAAAATTTTGGGAACCCTAATTCAGCAATACATCAAAAGGATCATACATCATGATCGAGTGAGATTTATTCCAGGGACACAGGGATGGTTCAATATCCGCAAATCAATCAATGTGATACACCACATTAATAAAATGAGGAATAAAAGCCACATGATGCCACATGATCATCTCAATAGATGCAAAGAAAGCATTTGACAAGATCCAACAGCGCTTTATGATAAAAACTTTTACCAAAATGGGGATAGAAGGAAGTTACCTCAACATAATAAAGGCCATATATGACAAACCCACAACCAACATCATACTCAATGGGGAAAAACTTAACGCCATCCCTCTGAGAACAGGAACAAGACAAGGATGCCCACTATCACCACTCTTATTCAACATAGTACTGGAGGTTTTGGCCAGAGCAATTAGGCAAGAAAAAGGAATAAAAGGAATCCAAATAGGAAGTGAAGAAGTGAAACTCTCACTGTTTGCAGATGACATAATCTTACAAATAGAAAACCCTAAAGAATCCGTCAGAAAACCATTAGAAATGATTATAAACTACAGTAAAGTGGCAGGGTGCAAAATCAACTTACAAAAATCAGTTGCATTTCTGTACTCTAATAAGGAACTTACAGAAAAAGAACTCAAGAATACAATTCCATTTACAATTGCAACAAAAAGAATAAAGTACCTAGGAATAAATTTAACTGAGGAGGTGAAGCACTTATACAATGAAAACTGTAAGAATATTGAAAGAAATAGATATTGACATAAAGTAATTGAAAGACATTCCATGCACATGGATCAGAAGAATAAACATAGTTAAAATGTCCATACTACCCAAAGCAATCTACAGATTCAAGGCAATCTCAATCAGAATCCCAATGACATTCTTCATGGAAATAGAACAAAGAATCCTAAAATTCATATGGGGCAACCAAAGATCCCGAATTGCTAAGGCAATCCTGAGAAAAAAAGAACAAAGCTGGAGGCATCACAATCCCTGACTTCAAAATGTACTACAAAGCCATAGTGATCAAAATGACATGGTGCTGGTACAAAAACAGGCACACAGATCAGTGGAACAGAGGGGAAAGCCTAGAAATAAAACCGCACATCTACGGACAGCTGATGTTTGACAAAGGTGCCAAGAACATACAATGGAGAAAAGGTAGTCTCTTTAATAAATGGTGTTGGGAAAACTGGACAGCCACATCCAAAAGAATGAAAGTAGACCATTATCTAATGCCATACACAAAAATAAACTCAAAGTGGATCAAAGACATCATGATAAGTCCTGAAACCTCCTGGAAGATAAACTCCTGGAAGAAAATATAGGTAGCATATTCTTTGACATGAAACTAAAAAGGATCTTTTTGAATGCCATGTCTTCTCAGACAAGTGAAACAAAAGAAAAAATAAACAAGTGGGAGTTCATCAGACTAAAGAGCTTCTGTAAGGCAAAAGAAACTAGGATCAAAACAAAAAGACAACCCACCAATTGGGAGAAAATATTTGCAAATCATATATCTGACAAGGGGTTAATCTCTGTAATATATAAGGAACACACACAACTTAACAACAAAAAACACCAGCCTGATAAAAAAATGGGCAGAGGATATGAACAGATATTTTTCCAAAGAAGATATACAGATGGCCTGTAAACACATGAAAAGATATTCAGCATCACTCATAATCAGGGAAATGCATATCCAAACTACACTCAGATATCACCTTATGTCTGTTAAAATGGCTATAATCACTAAGATTAAAAATAATAAGTGTTGGAGAGGGTGTGGAGAAAAGGGAACCCTCATGCACTGCTGGTGGGAAGGCAAACTGGTTCAGCTAGTATGGAAAACAGTATGGAGATTCCTCAAAAAACTAAAAATAGAACTACCATATGACCCAGCTATCCTACTACTGGGTATCTACCCAAACAACTTGAAATCAACCGCCCAAAGTAACATATGCACCCCTATGTTCATTGCTGCACTATTCACAATAGCAAATACATGGGACAATCCATGTGTCCATCGATTGATGATTGGATAAAGAAGATGTGGTATATATATATACAATGGAATACTACTCAGCCATAAAAAAGACAAATTCATCCCATTTGCAACAACATGGAAGGACATGGAGGGAATTATGCTAAGCGAAATAAGCCAGACTGAGAAAGACAAACACCAGATGATTTCACTCATATGTGGAATATGAACAAACACATGGACAAAGAAAACAGTTCAAGTGGTTACCAGGGGAAAAGGGGTGGGGGTGGGCACAGGGGGTGAAGGGAAGCACTTATGTGGTGACGGACAAGAAATAATGTACACTTGAAATTTCACAATGATGTAAACTATTATGAACGCAAATAATAATAAAAAAATGTACATAGACTCAGATACGACCAGAGAGCTTTAAGGGACTGCTTGAAAAATTGGCCTGGTACCTTGCTTACAGGGTTCCAGCAAAGCAATCTTAGGAAAGAGCTTATATCGTCAATTGCTATCTTTGCTGCATTTATATTAATAATCAGGTCAAGTTTAACACAAACAAATTAGTTTTACTATGACTATTTTTAATAAAAATAGGGGTTATTATGGAGACAGAAATTATGTTTGTACCTTTATAGATATTAATTTCTAGTTCTGTTAATTATCTTTAAAGTTTTGTTACACCTGTAAGCTAGACTGGATCCTAAATTCTTCTAGTTTCTTTAAATGTCTGGCTATGATACTCCAAACTAACATTTCCAATTTTACTGCCCTTGAAATCTCCTAGGAAAGGATCTTACCCGGTCGTCCTCACTCCCCAGATGGCAGCCAAACTTCAGGGCCCAAGTTTTGGCACACATCTCACAGCTAAGGAAGGCTCCACCTGCCATCCAGTCCGGTGCAAATGCTGGAGAATTCCAAATTAAATTGAGCAGCTGACATCTGAGGCAGACAGCTTTCCCAAGACGACTGGGCCAGGCCTGGGCACCCTCTTCCCACTGTGGTTTCTTACTTTATTTGCTCCTTCTCCTTCCCGAAAGGACAATGCCCTTGTCTGCATTTCCCGATCCTCTGAGAAAGGGGGAAACCTCTTTGACTGCTGGATTTGCCGTCAGAAACCTTGGTCTGTCCAAGACAGTAATGACCCTTAGTTCAGCCTATGAGTAATTTCCCTGGGATTCCAGATGCTGCTGTTTGTCTAAATTGATCTGCTGGCCCATTTTACCGACTCAGGGTGCTAAGCCTGCCTAAACTTGTCCCTTGCTTTAATTTGACCCAGCCTTGAGGGGAAGACAAGATTTTTAAAATATTTGCATGAAAGATTTTGTGGTAGCATCAATCTAAGTCAAGTCATTTGTGTATTTCTTAACATGCCCAAGTTGCTTAGGCATAAATCCAAAAAATCCCAAAATACTTTTCATCATTAACCATGTGAGGCACTATGAGCTGTGAAAGAAATATATGACACCATCTTATTGTTATCATTATTTCACAGCAAACAGCACGATAAATAAATATTTGCTACTACTTACTCTCTTCTCCCCCATCACTAGTAGTCACTACTCGCTGAAACCTGCATATACCTGCTGAAACCTGGGAGTGGTCTCAAAGAACTTTCAACATCTTCCTTAAAATAGTCACTTCCTATCGGTCTGAATTGACTAATAGAAGAAACCTATTTACCATTCTCTCCTCTTAGTGCAACAGTCTCCAGATAGCTTATGATCTTGTCTGGCTAAGAAATATGTCTATTTTTTGTTGGAAAGACTTGGCAATGTATCACAGAACTTTTTCTCCTGAATTGTCCAATATATTACTGTTGAATATTCCAGGTTCCTTCTTAAACTTGCCTATGTCTTTTGAACAAATCAAAAAATGCAGCTTTCACATTTGTGAGGAATAGGTGGTATAACATAGCTAACAATTTTCCGGAAGCCTAATAAATTATCACCCATCCTAAAATTTTGAGTATAAGTAACCTAGTTCAGAAAACACTAAATGACATTATTTAAAAATATTAAAAGACTAGGGCACATTTAGATATACCTTTGGTACCCAGCGTAGCAGCCTGTCTATGCTTACTAAAGATATTTTTTCCTTGTTTTTACTGATGTGATTTTAAAAATCCCTTCTTAAAAAAAAAAAGAATCCAAGAATAAATATCATACATATCTTCATTGTAATATTCTTTGCTTTCCTTAACTGAAAGGCATAAAAGCCTTTCAGTAACTGATGTTAAATTCTTAAAATAGAGTACATCATCTTCAACCATATTATCTATTCCCAAATGTCAGAAAATGATGAAGTTGCCACCAGAATACCAGGAAATATACAAAAGGAGTCAGTAAGTGGTATGTTTTCCTAATGCTTTCTGGGAGAGCTGCTAAATTTGATTCTGGTGTTTTAATGTAACATAATAAAATAGGAGAGGAAAAAATAATTTTTGTTGTTAAGATCTTCATAAGTTAGGATATACTATGTTAAATTTTCTCTGATTTTAATCATTAAATAAACATGTGAAAGGACAGCTTATGCATTCACACTAATATTCATTCATTCACCAAATAAATATTTTTAGCGCTTTCTAGATGCTGGTTTTTCTAGGCGACAGCAGTGAAAACCCGAACAAAACAAGTCTCTTGCTGTGGCCAGGAGCCTCTACAATGGCTCCCAAAGACCTCAACCTCCTGGTGTTCACAGTCTCCTGTAAGCTCCTTCCCTGAGTGTTGCTGGACTTAATGATTCACTTCTAAAGAATATCATATGGCAAAAGTAATGGGATGTCATTCTGAGTTTAGGTCACAGAAAGACTGTGATTTCTGTCTTACTCAAACTTTTGTCTGCTCTCTTTCCCTTTCTCTCCAGGAACCTGGGTAAAACAGTCTGCCATGTTGTGAGCTTCACTATGGACAGGCCATAGGGCTGTCAAGGGACTGACATCTCTGACCAACAGCCAGGGAGGACTTGGGGCGTGCCTACAGCCATCCCACGGAACTTGGAAGTGCATCTGCTGAGACTCCCCAAAGAGGCTGGACTCAGAAGCGATCCTTCCTCAGTTGAGCCTTGAGTTGAATGCAGCCTCTGCTAAGGCTTTGACCGCAGCCTTGTAAGACACCCTGAGTCAAAGGCTGTTGGCTACGTTGTCCTGGATTCCTGACCCACAAAACTGTGAGATAATAAATGTTTGTTGTTTTGAGCTGACCGGTTTTGGGGTAGAGACACAGCAATAGATAACTATTATGCCTGACCTCATTGTTTATATTCAAATGCATATATCCGAGCAAAGGAGAAAAGTTTTTAGGGTATGGTGGATATAAGAACTAACATGAACAATATGGCAGTCCTTCAAAAAGTTAAACATAGAATTACTCTGTGACCCAACAATTCCACTTCTACATATACACCCAAAAGAATTGAAAATGAGGACTCGGAGATTTGCACATCTATCTTCATAGCAGCATTATTCACAATAGCTGAAAGTAGAAACAACCCAAGTGTCCACTTACAGATAAATGGATAAACAAAATGTGGTATATCCATGCAGTGAAATATTATTCAGCTTTAAAAAAGGAAGAAAATTCTGACGTGCTACAATATAGATGAAGCTTAGACATTATGCTAAGTGAAATAATCACACAAATACTGTATAACTCCACTCACACGAAATTCCTAAAGTAGTCAAATTCAGAGACAAGACGTAGAATAACTGCCCGGGGCTAAGGGCAGATGGGAAATAGAGAATTACGCACAACTGTGTGAAAGAACTTAATGTCATTGAACTGTGCACTTAAAAATAATTAAGATGGTAAATTGTATGTTATGTATATTTTACCACAGTAAAAAAAAAAAAGGCAAGAACAAAGAAAAACAAATGGAAAAAGAAAGAACTGATGCAGAGGGCAGCCCTCCCCTCACCCCCACGCTCTCCCCAAGCTAAGACAGTTGAGGCACCTGTTGGAGTAAATTTCAAAGTTGGCTGTGATACAGAAGTCACAAGGTGCCATGTGAATTGCGCTAATGGGGATAGGAGCCACTGCCCATGCTGTTCCACCGCCAGAGAACCGAGAAGGGTGAGAGTTGCTCGAACGCACAAGGAAATGATGAAATCACGGTCAGTAGAAAAATACAGTAAAGATACAGAAAGCACGGATAACAGAGCTTCCAAGCCAGTGTGGACATTATGGAGATCAGATGAGACAAGTTAACAGAGCGACGGAGCGTGTTGTCTGGGAATATACAGGTAAGCCTTGATTGGCGGGGGTGTGGAAGCCGAGAAAGTCTTCAAGCTTTGTAAATTCCCCTGGACCACACTCTCGGAGGAGCTTGCGTGAGTGGGGCTTTCAGGGCCTGGCCTCTCCCCGCGCTTCACGTAAAGCTGAATCTTCCCATCATACGCCCAGTAAAGAGACAGATGGGAGGGGGGCATTTGGGGCCAGAGTGAGAATATATTCGGTCAGAGAACGTGTGGGTACACATATGTGAGTAGAGGACAAGGCCTTTTCTTTACCCACAGCAAGATCTAGAGGAGGAAGGAAGAGGAAGGGCGTCCTGCGTGGCTGGGGACCCCGTGCGCCCGCTCCGCACGGAGAGCACCGCGCGGCGCCCAGCCCCGGGAGGGCGCGCCGCTGAGGTCCGGGGTGGGCGTCTCCAAGTCGTGGGGCCAGTTGCGCTGTCTCTTGGTCTTTTGGTTCCTTCAACACCTGAGTAAAGTGTGAAGGGAGCTCAAGACGACTGAAAGGTGCTCCGATGACTTGGTTCTCAGGCCCGCGGTGGAGCGTCGTCTGCGGACCGGGCGGCGGGGGTCCTCGGAACGGGGCGCTCTCCCGACGGGCGCGCCCCGGGGATGGCTGGAAACAGGCCACCGCTGCTCTGAGGGCTGACGGGGGACAAGAGCCAAGTAGGAGAGCACAGGGGACACGGGACTGAAGGGCAGCGGGAGCACTGGTAGTCCCTGCCGATGACCCGCCTGCTTTTATCATTGACTTCACATTTGGCTGTTGTTTATCTCACCAAATACTGACATTTCAATTATTAATAAATCCTTGATTTAGACCATATCACTATAATTGTGAAGTGAGGTGGGTCATAAATTTGCTATCTTCATCCATTTACAGCTTTAGGTGTATACAGCACGCTGCAGTTGATGGCAAGGACACGGATTAGAAGTCGACTCCTGTTCCTGCTGCAGCCTGAAATGAGACGGCGACGGGACGGCAGACTCCGGGGCACCGAGAGGGCGCGCCGGCGGCGGGGCTGGGGGCCTCCGCGGGAAGGGCAGGTGTCTGTGGGGAGCAGAGCGCACTTTGAAGATCCTACGCGGGGATTCATGATCGGACAGCGTCCCGTCTAGCAAACAGAAGGACGCTCCTAAGAGCTCCCAAGGCCAGAGATTTTCACAGAACAGAGCGAGCAGGAGCAAGGCGTTACGTGGGCGTTTGCCGACGGGTAAAGCAGCGCTGCTCCCTTCGCCGGAACTAGGGGCGTCTCGGAGCGCCGGGCACCGTGCTGAGCAGGCAGCGCCGCGGGTGGACTCGGGCCTTCCTTTTCTGGGACTGCTGAGAGGAGAAACTTAGTTGTGTCTTGCTGACAAAACCCTTTGTGGAGCCTACCATGAATGACTCTGTGTTAGGCCTAATCTGGTTACACTGACATGTTAGTCTTACATAGATTCTAGCTCACGGAGAAGCACGGGAAGGCGAGAGAGCACGAAGTGAGCAGGCGAGTATCTTCACAGCGCTGGAGGCCCGAGCGCGGGCGGAGCAGAGGCGGAGCGGTGCCCGCGGAGGCGGCGCGGAGCCCGGAGCAGCTGCTGGGCTGTGCCTGGCCGTGTGTCTTCGTAGACGGTGGAAGCCCTGGTGATGGAAGTGAGATGATCAAATCTGTATTGTTTTGTAGATGAAAACCATAAACAGGAATTGTTCAACTATAATAGTAGACGGTATTAATTACATGAATTATGTGGGCCTCGTCCCTCCACTGCCTGTGTCTGCCTCCACGTGTTTAAAGGCCCGCTGCATTACCAAGACACGGATAATTCTCGCCCGCCTCGTCCCCTGGCCATCCACACCTCACCCGGGGAGACGTAGAGGATTATGGTTGAATTAGAGGTAGAAACGGTGAACGACACGGTTGATCTATTTGTAAAAATTCATGTTTGGAGGCCTTTTTATCTGGGAGACAAAATTGATCATTAGGGTTCCTGGGTTTCTGTGTTTCCAAACCAGAAGAAAGTAAAAATGCATTCAATTTTAATTCTCCCTCTTTTCTTCTATTATCTTATTTCTTCCTCCTATCATATGCACTATTATTTTTATTTTCAATTATTTTTGAAATATTAAATTAATGGTGATATGGTGAAGGTTTTATTTATGGAAAGGATAACCACAAAAGAATTATAAGAATAATGTTTCACAGACACTGAAAAAAATTGTTTTGTCTCCTTAGATTATTTAAGTGTATTCTTAGATAAGCCAGGTTGGTTCCATTAATTGTATGCTATTTTTTGAATTATTGCAAAAATAAGATACTTGTATTATAAAATGGAACATAATATATAACAATTCCCTTACCATGAAAATTCTCTGCTGTAAAAGTAATATAATCACCAAGGTAAAAATAGCTTGAAATCTTATAATATGAGGATTTATTTCATGATGAGCCTGAGAAAGATTAGTTACAGCTAAATATTTTGAATTATTTGATAGGGTTTTATCTTCTTACTTTGGAATTGATTTCCAAGGATAGTGTGGATGGAAAATCAGTTTGAAGAGAATATTCAAAAAACCCTCCCTAAGATCCAGTGAAGAAATATGTTGCAAAATCACGTGTGTAGTAATAGCAATAAACAAAGCAACAAAGACAATAAAAATAACCTAAACTAAAATCTTCCTCATTTCTGAATTGGTTTTAGGCTGAAGTCTAAATCTTTATTTTTCAGTGGAATACATGTACCTTGCTGGAAATCATGAGTTAGGGAGAACTACTGCTTTCTGTGCCGTTTTTGGGTGAGTTCTATGTGCCAGTCACTACACGTGGGTGGGTGCCAGCCGGAGTGGAGGACCCAGACCAGAAAATCAGTCTTAAACTAGAAACAAGAACTGAGAAGTTCCCATAGGATCTAGCAGCGAGAAGGCAGCCTGGGTTGGAGCTGCTTCTGTGGACTGTTAGTCAGTGTGTGATTTGAGGAAAGATGGATGGAGAGATATTGGAGACACGCTGCAGACATTTTCATTGAGTCTGGCTCTGAAGGTTGAAGAGGGTGGGACGTAGTTTACTGAGAGTTTACATTGGGAGGGAAAACTTTTGCATTTCAAGGCTGAAGAGAGTAGAGCTTGTTCAAGTGCTAACTAGAGGGCATCAGAGAAGAGGGGGAGTTTGAAGGTGCTAGAGAGACAGTCACAATATACAGTGACATACTTATGTCTGGAACTAAACAATGAAACCCACAGCTGGGGAGGGTAGGGATTATAACCATTTCTGAAGTAGAGGATTGACTGAGCATCCTTCAGGATGCCATTTTAAAGTGAGACAGTGGAAGCAGTTAATAGGACCCTCCTTTGCTTCTTCAACAGATTTCTATAATGTGAAAAACGGGGAGGTAGTCATCACTGAAAAACAGACTATTTTTGTCATAGACTCTAACACCCTTTGTTTCCCCTACAAAGGGCACCATGTCTGATCCTAAAATAATTACTTAAAAAAATAAGAGTGATAAATCTGGATTAGGGCAGTTGGATTTTCTTAAGAGCCTTCGTATATTTCAAATGATTTCAGTGAAATAAAAAAAAGTGAGGTGAAACCCTTGTGAACTGGTAACATTTGGGATGTTAATCTATAGTTTTCCTCCTGTATTCTGTTTTTCTATTCTTTTGTCCATTTAAGGAGATATTTCTCTTCTGTGGTCATCAAACCAGTGATGAGTAGATTGGAAAGGGTATGGAAAGTCTGTCTGGACTTTGTTTTCTGAATGCTAAGTCTTCAGAAGAATTTGGAGGGCTGATGGAGGAGTTAAGAGGAAGGGGTTTTGTGGATTTAGACAGAATAACTTGAACGTGTTGGATTGGAGAATGGTGTTTCCGCTCCAGTTTGGAAAGATTTCTCCACGCTTTAGAAGTTCAGGGAAGATGCTGAGGAGGAAATCTCTGGGTCCTGAAACTGGTAACAACCACTCCGTGTATCCCGCAGCACTGCTGGTGAGGCCGCAAGGTCTGAGGGCAGAATGGCTTGTGCGTGCCTTGGCAGGAGGGATCCCGGGCAGCTTCAGCAGAGTCCTGTGGCCCCGACGCACGGCTCAGAAGCAGCAGAGCCATTGGAGCTGACTGGGCCAGGCAGCAGGAGCAACGGGGAGGTCAGCAGAAATCTGTGACAACTGAAGCCCGAAGATCAGATGCCCACGTGGCTTCAATGCCTCGTTACTGATCTATTTCAAAGTCTCTAGAAGAATTCAAATTCACTAGAAGAATTGGTGTGACTTGCTGTTCCAGAAGGGGTATTTATTCTCACTTTGATGAATTTTGCAAGACAAGAAGGGCAAGCCCCACAACGAGACGTAAAGTGGAGAATCAAAACCTTACAGGGGCTGCTCTCCTCAAAATTTTGTATATCTTTAACCAGTGTGTTCCTACTGAAGTTTTTCACTTTGATTGTCTTTAATATAAATTTATGATTCACCAGCACGGAAGTAACCCACACTCATTGGTTGTATGCCACAAAAATTTCTGGGTTCTTGCTGCTGAACCAATGAGTCACATGGCTTCTTTATAAAGAATTTTGAAACTGAGAATGCCTGTATATAGTTAGCTTCAATCAAAAAGGAATGAGAATTAAATTACTCTTTATTTCAGTTTTAATGGAAAAGAACCCAGTGTAAACTAAATGCCTTACATACCTTTCTTCCTCATTCTCTCAGCAATCATGAGAAAAATGATGCTGAAGAGGTAAGTCATTTTCCAAAGCAAAGCAACTAGGAGGCTGCAGAGTTGGTCTCTGAATGCAAGTTTTTATCCTCTCCTCTCTCTCTTTCTCCTCCTGTGTCCTTCTCTTTCACCCTTCTTTCCACTATTGTTTCTACCTTCTTTCCACAGCAGTGATATTTATTTTTGAAAAATAAATGTAATTTATAGATTCAAGCTAGTATCTTTTGTCTTTAAAGTAGTGACTTTGTGCAGATATTCTAATAGTATTACTTTTTACAAAACAAATTTAGAATATCTTTCTGCATTTGCCTTCAAAATAAGTTTATGAGCTATGTGAGAAAGAGTTTCATTTCATGTCTTGTCACATCTTACAAGTCTAAAATTGACACTGGATTGCTCAGTGACAATTATCATAAGGTTTGGTGAGGTGGGTAATTTAAGAAACTCTTGATGGATAAAAGATATGACATTTACATTGACTTTAGAAAAAAAGGTGTTATGAGCTCCTGAGGCAATTTAAAAAAAGGCTTATAGTGTGAGATCATAGCATTTCAGAACTGAAATGGATCTTTGCCCAACTTCCTTAGTCAGCTTGAAGTTACCTTTACGTGGTTGAATTGTGGTTTAAAGATAACACACAGATTATCACATTAGAAACACAAAGTTCTTCAAGAAAATGTTCACCGAAAGATTCATTTTTCTGTCTTTACACATTCTTAAGACATTTAATTCCAAGGAGATTTAATGTCTACGACGAGAGCTAATGCCACGGTGATGACAGATTCCTGCCTAATCCACCTGAACCAAGGAAAGCTAATTTTTAAGGCTTCATATAACAATGGAGATTAAGAATTTCATGAAATCCAGGTGGATAAACAGTATCTATGTTACATCCTTAAAAATTTATACCTTTTCTTAAACATGTTTTAATTTCACTTTAAAATATAGTTGAGGATTTACATACTCTGGATTTTAATCATTATTCGTTACTACTGTTTTTATAATGCAGAAATATTGCATGTATTGTGCTTCCCTATAGCTGAGTTAAACATCTGTTTGTGTCGTCTAACAGCTCTATAGTGGACAATCACTTCTAAAATTTTGGCAGTTGTTCACAATGAAATTTAAATTTTCTTACGACTAAGGACTTTTTACTGAATTCACATTAGGGAAAAAAAATCTCAATACTATACAATTGTCCTATTCTACTAATGGAAAAGTGAGTAGCATGTACTTTTGTTTAGAGAAGCCAACTAAGTAATAACTTTTTACTGTTTGTTACAATATTTTTTATATGTGTAATATTGCATGTAATAATAATTGTGCAAGAGATTAAATATGGTCTAAAATCAATATTTTTAAAAAGGTGCTTAAGAAGGCTTTAAAAGTGTTCGATTTCCTCTTCTGAAGTGTGTAACCATGAAAACTAACGATTCTTTTTTGCCACATGTGAAAGTGCCTGTTGCTGTGGGAGTAGTGTTGATGTGCTGGGCAGAATACATGTTGTAACCAAAAATTGCTGGTGTTCTCCAAAACAGCCAAAAATTTACAAAAGTATAAATATGTTTCTCTCATAAAAATAGATTAAATCAAATGTTTAGGCCATAAAATCCTTATTAAAATTTGAAATGAGATAAATTATTTTCAAATATTCTTATAGTATTTATTATTGCCTGGAATTCAATATATATTTTAAAAGTTAATTTAAAAAATATCCTGTGAATCTTTTATCTAATTTATTTAATGAAGGAACTAGGCTTCAATAAGCCCTCAAGATAGTCCTTGAAATGACATGTGGAGTTGTAGCTTTTAGTACGTTTTTCACCAAAACTTGTAAAGTTTCTGAGGCAACGTTATTTTAAAAATATGTTGATTACACTGTTATTTGAGTAGATTGCGGCTTTTTGAAGTCAGAAAATGTATCTTATTCATCCTAGTGTCCCTGGCACTTCCCACAATTCTTAGGAATTGGCCTATTTGTTCGGTCTGGTGGGCGAATAGATGAATGGTAAGTTTTTCTTTATAGAGCATCTTTAGGATCTACATCTTCTTTAACATATTGTATTTCTATTATTCAGATGGAAGCATATCCTTTGAGTTTCCTAATGCAGCTCCAATAGTTTAAAAATACATTAACAAATAAGAGATAAATGAACAAGCTATTTACTGACTATCCATATAAAAATGAATTACAAGTCACAGTATCTAAAAATTTTGTCTACTTGGGGAGATACTGAATAATGGAATTGCTTAGGAAAGATAAGTTGGGCTAAATTATGAAGCCCCTGAAACCAAGGCATGAAATTTAGGCTTAGTGAGGCAGGCAATAAAATCCATTTCTAGGTCTTAATCGAGGGTTTAAGTATGATAAACTCAGGATTTAGAATAAATGAACCTCCCTACACTGTGATAGGCCCTGGAAGAATGGTCTGGTTGAAGACTGGGAGATCAACTGAGGTACCGTTGGCTGTAATTCAGGTGTGAGCTGTGTGGGGGAAAGTGAATAAAGAGAGACGTATAGAATATATTTATCAGGAAATATTGATGAGAAGGGATATAGGCTGAGGAGATGTCGAATTAAAAATTTGCAGCTGGTCTGACTGACAAAAACACCTTGAACAATTAAAGGCACGAGGGACAGGGGACTGAAAATTTGATGATGGGTTTTAGGCTCTTTAAATTTGAAATGACAATAAGGAATCAAAACATCCACATGGAAATATGTATATGTATATAAAAGAGCAGGCCATTTAGAATTGTGAATGACAACGCAGAGCTAACTGTATATTTTTGAATATGATCAGCAGTGAAGGAGTAGTTGAAGTTATGCTAAAGGACCACGCTGTGGGACTAAGCAGCGTCCACACAATGGAGGCACGCTGCGAACTGTCGGTGAAGGTGAGCACGGGACAAGGAGCTACCGGAGAATAAGCAAGGACAAGTGAAGAGGAGAAGAACCAGATTAGAGGAGGAGACGCAGAGGGTAGCGAGGGTGTCGAGGAAGGAGAGAGAGCTGCGGTGTGCAGAAGCCTATCACTACCAGCTCAAGAGGGCAGATTATTAAATTTTCAGGAGTTTTTAAACACAGCCATTAAAAAAAATTAAATTATAGAAACTTCAAGTAAATAAAATACATTAAAAACAAAGTTAATAAATACTCTCAACCCGTCACTTTCTAATTATTTTCCTACCCATTGCTGTTATCCGTACTCTTCAGGTTATTTACATATATTATGTCTGTGTGGTGGAAATGCTACATAATGGTGTTCTATGCTGTTGTCCATCTCTTTCCAACTCAGCATGCAGTGATGTCACATTGATAGTTTGAAGTCAGCAATGTGAGGCGTACTTACACCATGAAAATGGGATGCTAAAATTTAGGCCTGGTTTATAGTTCTGTTAAATATCCAGGCAAAGGATTTGCAAAGGACATTCTTTGGGCCAAATCCAGCCCATTGCTTGCTTTTGTACGTAGTTGGAGTATTTGTACATAGTTGGATTATTGTACATAGTTCAAGTTTCACTGGAACACAGACACATCCATTTGTTTATTTACTGTCTATGGCTCCTTTCGCATTATTATGGCAAAGAGGTGTAATTATAGCAGAGACTATATGGCCCGTATAGTCTAAAATATTTACTATCTGACCCTTTACAAGAAAGATTTCCTACTCCTGGTCTACACACAAGAAAGTGATGCATATATCAGCGATGAACATATGAATAATGAAGATTAAACTTAAAAATGTGTTGTGTTACAGATGTTACACTGTGAAGACCACAAGAATTTGAGAAAATATTCTTCCAGTATTTGAAAACTATTATCTGACTCAGCAAAAATGTTGCTCATATTATCGACAAATGTGTGATGTTCTGACGTATGTCTCTGTTTTGTCATTTTTATTGTACTCAAAAACATAAACAAAAATGTCAACTGATACCCACATTAGAATTACTCTCACTTGTCACTTTCAAGTATAGATTGGCTAGGGCAAAAATCACAAAAGCTTCTGTAAGAATCAATGGGCTCTATGCAATTTTCAATAAAGAATATTGTATATTTTATTGTTATTTGTAAATTGTAAGCTATACATCCTTTATGTCAGTAAAATTTATAATAAATTTATGTACATATATACATGCATTACTTTTCATTTAGAGAGCAGGTTGTTAAATATTTACAGCACAGCTCTCTACAGCAGTTTCAGAAGCAATGGAGTCTTGGAAGAAGATACAAACAGAAAAGATTGTTATATTTAATAAGTATTGGTAGATCTGTCATTCAGAAAATTATGAATCTCAGTTAAAAAAGTCCTCAAACTTTGTATAATAAAATAGACTTTATATAAATAAAATAACTGCATATTTTATTTCTTTTGTCTTTTACTCATTTAACAGACATTTAATTGGTTACCCGCTCTGTACTAAGCATTATGCTAAGTGATGCATATACTGTGAAGAACTAAGTAAGACACAGCTTGTTTTGTGGAGTTTATAGAATTATAGAAACAGACTGCAGAATTAGTGAGTGATAGCAATGGTATGGAATTGACCTTGAACAGGTCACCCAGGAAGGTCCTTCTGCCGTTTTGCTGAGACAGGGCCTTGGCTGGGAGACTGTGCCTGGCGACTGGAAAAGCTCGCACAAATATCCTGAGGATTTAACTTTTTAAAACAATTTGCTCCCTTGCAATAAAAAAGTAATTACTTTCAATTGCTTCATTAATTATAAAAGAAACTAAATTTTGAGTAATATTACTTAGGATATAAGCAGCTACTTTCCACTAAAAACCTCAAAGTCAATCATGTGTGGAAGTTAATTTCCCAAGTTCCCTTTTAAGGCTAGTGTAGAAGTCTCTGTGTGTTTACATATGACCTTCATTAAGGTTAAGAATTTTCATTTAGATTTTGGCTTTTTTTGATGCTAATATGTTATGTCAGGTTGTTCCTCAATACTTTTTGTCACAGGAGGAGAATTCTTTTTTTCTTCACTTACGTGTCCCTGAATCTCTAAACCATACTTAGGGTCAGACAGGGAGGCCTTCGCACACTCATGGAATTTGAAGTTTTTCTTACTTTAGCAGACTTTCCAGGCTAGCAAATGGCTTATTCTTTAGTGTCGTGAAAATATTGGACAAGGTCAGCATTACTGTGGAAATCCACCTCGCGAGAAAAGCTTGGTTGCATTTTCTCATCTTCTTTTATTCTCTTTGCTACATGATTATGTTTTAACAAAAAGTTAAGTATAATAAGTTCTTCAGGTGATAAAGATTGGAGCTAGTATTTGTGACTATTTTAAAGTGTTGACTGAAGTATCCTCCTTATCATCACTTCCTCCCTCTCTGCCTGATGTTGTTCCCCCACATTTAAAGTTCTTTGATTTACTTTTCTTGGGCCTTGAGACCCTTTGTCCCAGTGCAGGCTTCCAGAAATTAGTTGTTGGATGCTGTCATTGGAGGATTGGGGGGAAGACAAATGCAGCAAATCCTTGGCTTTTAAACTCAAAAGCTTCACTTCCTACACAAGAAGGAAGTATTTAGGAAAAAATTTGTTATCCAGTTCCGAATCCCCCCACTCCTGCCAAGAGCTCCTCTGAACTGTGGAGGGGAGTAGAACAGGAAAGGAAGCCAGACAGTTAAGTCCCGTTAGAGCTGGGCCCATGCTCTGCTTCTAATCCCTCCCCAGGGTTCTCTCAAAATGGGAGGGGTGTTGATAAAAATCCCCAACATAAGTTTGGATATCCAAAGGTAGAGGGGATAATTCTGGGATGTCAGCAGACTCTACCCCTGAAGATATTTCCCATATTGACAAGCGTGTGAGTCCTAATGGCTTTTCAATGGAATCCAAGATAATAAAGTCTTGATAAAGATTTAGGGTGTTTGTGACTCCAGAGGAGCATAGGAAAACAGCTAAATTTTTCCACTGCCTTCAAGAGGGTGCAAAATTGGCTGAGAGAAAGAACCGGTGGTCTAAAATGACTACTCAGTTTTGGTTGGTTGATGTTACTGCAGACCATGGAGTAATGACTGATTTTCAGAGAACAGAGTGGAGAGGGAGGCAGGAACAGAGGCCTGGAGAGGCAGAGGCTATCTCAGCAGATCACAATGCAGTACAGGTGGCAGCCATCGGCCAGACATGCTCTCCTCACTTCCCTGGCCTCCGTGTAAGCCCCTGAAAATTAGGTACCGGATTGAGGAGAAAGAAGAGGAAGGGAAATTTTGAATTAGCTATACTTAAACCTGACATGACCAAGTATAGCAGGAAATCACTAAGATTCTGTTTTCTGCCATTAGGCAGGGTGGGGCTTGATATTCATTTATTAACACATATTTATTGAACGATAACTATGTGCCAGCCACTGCTCTAGGTACTTGAGATATACTGGAGGAAGAGGTCTGTGCCCTCAGGGAGCTTCATTCTAGCAGGGTGACACAGACAGAAATGATTGGGAGAGTGGGATGGGGTGAGATAGGTGCAGTATTTAATAGAGTGGTCAAAGTGACCTCAAAGTGGTAACAGTTAGAACAAAAGTTCTAGAAAAAGCAGAAGTGTTTGAGGAGCAGTAAGCGAAGTCAGAGAGATAATGGATGGCAGATTGTAGGGCTTACAGCTCAGTTTATAGGATTGGCTTTTACTTTGAGTAAAACAAGACTCTGTTACTTGTGTTGAAGAGAGGAGTAAAGTATCTGATTTGCCTTTTCAAAGGATCATTCTGTTTACTGTGGTGAATATAGACTGAGGTGGCAAACATAGCTACAGTGAGAGCAGTTAGGAGATTATTGCTGTAATCCAGGCAAAGGATGATAGTGGCCATCATGAAGATGTGCACAAGTGACTCGATTTGGAATATACTTTAGAGGTGGAGCCAACAGTATTTTCTACTGTACTGGATAAAGGATATGAAAGGGAAGAGTCAGGGGAACTCTTAAGTTTTCTGTCCTGAGTTACTAGAAGGATGTAGTTGCAACCCAGTGAGAGGGGGAATGCTGCCTGATAAACAAGTTTGGGATTGGAGAATATATCAGGAGATTGATCTTGGATATGTTAAGTCTGAGATGTCTATCTGGCAGCCAACTGGAATGTTGAACATGCATTTAGATACCTGAGTCTGGAAGAATCTTGACTGGAGATATTAATTAAGGAGTTTTCAGCATAGAAATAATATTTAAGGTTATGGGGCAGAATTGAGGGCTGGCTCCCTATTAATATGTTTAAGGAATCTTCTAACAGACTTCCATCTTGCAAATAATGACAATAAATTGTAAACGAAATACCAAAAAGAACTACTCAAAGGTTCTGAGGAGTTAACAAACCAGGCAGATTA
This sequence comes from Equus quagga, assembly GCF_021613505.1. Lineage (NCBI taxonomy): Eukaryota > Metazoa > Chordata > Mammalia > Perissodactyla > Equidae > Equus > Equus quagga. The sequence continues at coordinate 1,767,751 of NC_060287.1, read as the reverse complement.
TGAAGGAAAATTGAAACTTGTAAGAAGTAATTGGCAATGAGTGAATTTCTCATTTTTAAAACTTTTAACTTGAGTATCATCTTCAGTAGTTTCTGCAAGGAATGTTTTAAACTCCAATAGAAAAGGTTAAGTTTTTCTGGCCTGAAGAATCAGAAGATAGAGCTTGGGGCAACCATGAGAGTAGAAAGTGAATGGGGAAATAGACAGCCAGAGAAGGGGAACCCTACTCTTTGTGTATAAACTCTATCAAATACCTGGTTGACACTTGAACCTTACCTGATTGAGAAAGATTTCAGATAAGGACAAAAGAAGTGAACTGACATTTGAGCTACCTCTAGTGAGATGGTTTGTAGTTTGAGTCCAATTAAATTAACATTTGTAGTTTGAGTCCAATTAAACTAACTATCTGATGAAACAAATTTCCCACTCTTTGGAGGAATAAAATAGAATATAGAGTCTCCATAACATAACATTTAAAAAGCTCTAAATATAATCTGAAATTACTCAGCATATGAAGAATCAGGAAAATGTGACCATTCTAAATAGAAATAACAATCAATGGAGCCCAACTCTGAGATAATGCATATGTTGGAATTAGCAGACGAGAATTTTAAAGTAGCTATTTTAACTGTGCTTCAATGAGGTAAAGTAAAGTTGCCTATAATGAATGAAAATTTAGGATCTCTCAGCAGAAAATCAGAATACATAAAAAAACGAATCCAGTGGAAATTCTAGAACTAAAAACACAGTATCTGAATTAAAGAATTCCCTGGATGGTCTTAACAGCAGAGTAGAGATGACAGAGAAAAGAGTCAGTAAACTTGAAGAAAGATTAGTAGAAATTATTCAATCTGAAAAAGCAAAAAAAAAAAAAAATTCAGAAATTTGAACAGATATTTAGAATCTATGGGCAATATCAAAAGAGCAAATGCAACTATTATTGGAGTCCAGAAGGGAGGAAACAGAATAGACCAGAAAAAGTATTTGAAGAAAAACCGGCTGAAAATTTCTCCAATATGATGAAAGACACAATACTGTAGATTCAAGAAAGTAAGCAAGCCCAGAACAAGGTAAATACAAGTCAAATTATGTCTGGTGGCATCATTGTCCAACTTGTGAAAACCAAAGCTAAAGAGAATGTCTTGAAAATAACAGGAGGAAAACAAATCATTACCTACAGGGGAATAATGATTCGTGAATTCACAAACTTCTAATCAGAAACCATACACTCCACAAGATGATGGAATAATGTCTTTAAAGTGTTAACATTAAGTCCTGGGACTGCACAAAATCGATAGGGAAATAGACAGCAAAGAGAAACCAAGAAATTAGGTGAAGTGATAAGACAAAGAAGGAAAACTGAGTGGGAGGTTATCTTGGAAAATATATCAGAAAGGAGAGAATGATCAACTGTGTCAAATGCTGCTGTTAAGTCCAGAGCAGAGAAGTGACATTGGGTTGAATAACAAGGACGTCAGTCATAATCTTGACAGGAACAGTTTGGCAGAATGGTGGGCTTAAGGCTTGATTGGAACGGGTTTAAGAGAGAATGGGAGGGAGGGAATTGGAAACTATAAATCAAGGCTGCATGAGGAGGAAATGGAGTAGTGGAGAGTGGGGTCAAGAGAAGGTTTTGTTTGTTAACATGCTAATTGTATGATCCAGTAAAAAGCAAAAAAAAAATGATAATTTGGATAAAAAGAGAAAGAATTGTCTAGTGTTATCAGGTCTGTAGAAGAAAAAAACAAAACAGCTAGTTAAATTAGAATAAAAAATAATACACATGAAAACGTGACTTAATTCTCATATCCCCTCTATACTGGGCAGAGCTCTCTGCTCCCCAGACTTTACCATTTACCATTTGGTTATTTGCCAATGCAAAACATTTGAAAAGTATATCAACTAAAAATTAGGAAAAATGCAATGATTTTATAGAGTGGTAACTTTGATTTCTTCCTTTGTGTTTTTAACTTATGGATGTTTCCCACATAGTGAACAGCATGTATTTCAAAAATTGGTTTTTAAGTTAAGTAACTTAATTCAAATGTATTTTTCTAATAATATTGATGTTATATAAGGTAGTTTATCCTGACCAGTCCACAAAATCCTATAAAGTACCTGAGTTGTGATACTAATCATCTGGGAAGTTTCAGCTATTCAGATTTTCGTTTCTATGGGACGACATATTCTAATTTCTAACCCAAGGTTCTGGAACACATCTCCCATTATGAAGTGGGCCTGAAGGTGGGAGTGAAAACACCACTGCTATTCAGACCCCCACCCTCATCTTCCAGCAGTGAGGGGAGGACATCAAAGTTCTCATGGCACCAAGGATTCAAGCAATGGGGTAATGGAGATCCTGGGCATTTATTTCCTCACCAGAGAAAGCTACGTGAGGCCCCAAGAGTCACTACGGCTATAGTGATGTAGAAAGTTTCAGCAGCTGGAGTGTTGGTGAGTACTCGCCCACATGGCTACTCATCTATGTAAAGGCATGTTCATGTCTTTCCATGCTGTACAAATTATGTGTGTGTGTGTGCACACATTCATGCTATTATTTCTGTATATACTGAAATCTTGTTGACCTGTAAACCCAACATATAAAAAAGTCAATGAATAAACTTTTGTTCAAATATAACTAAGAGGTAAATGTCTATTAAATAAACTAAAAGCAGATTCATTCTCACATATAATTTAAAGTATGTACAGGAAAACCCCATTTCCTATGCATTCTGCCCCTACAAGATTGTGCAGGGATAACGATGTATGTGTTTAATGATGATGCTCAGGTCGGGGAAAAAATCCTGAAGAGAATTCTGAATCGTCCATAGTTAAATTATTTTCAGCATAGATTCAGTACTCACTAAATCTTTGAATACTGATAAACCATATAATTCTTGAGTAACAGTAGCATTAATCAGAACTGCTCCCAGTTATGGAGGTAAGAACTTATGATCGTTTCCTTAAGTGGAAAGACACTTTATTTAGATCTATCGAAGTAAATTTTTTCTTTTTACTTTTCTTCTTGATCTTCTGGGTCACCATTATAACTGTCTCCATTCACCATTTTCTTCCTATTATAAAATGTAAAGTCGTTATTTTTAGATACACTTTGGACTTTAAGAATTGCAGGTGCATTCGCCTATTTGTGAGGACATTCAATGATTTTGAGCTTGCTGGATGGAATATATTTAATCTCAACGCATTGGGGAAACGCTTGAGTTCAAAAGATTTAGAGTTATTGTAATTACAATTCATTGAGAGTAAGAATTACAGCTAAGTAATTTTCTTTTCTTGTCTCAAAAAGAAATGGATACACAGATGTATATTCTGAATGCTTATAGAGTCTTAATTGCCTGCCATGAGGTAGTATTTAGGAGGATGATTAAAGGGGTTAAGACAGGTCTATAGAAAAGAAACCTCCAAGTAAGAGGGAATGTATTTGTTAACACTGCTTCTGAGATTGAAGTTAAGATTTATAGCGTTTACCAACTGTTTTTTAAAGTTGCAGGTGGTTTGTGTACCTGTTGTTAGAAACTGAATTGTTCACAAATGATATATTTTAGCTGATTCTTTGGCATTGTTTCTCAAATAGTAGTTGTTATTTCAAATCTCACTTTTCAAAAACCTCACAGACATTCTTAAACACGAAGATCTCTTCTCTATAATCTTGTTCTTCCAAGATATCACTGGTGCTGTGATCAGGAGCTATTTGTTCAATTGTGACCTGTGGAGCTTTCTTAACCTCTCATAAACTGAAGTGCCAATCACCAAGCTGGATATAATTATGTTTTAGTGATTTCTTTGAGCTTTGAAGGCTAATGGATAGCCTCAAGTATTTAAATAACTGCTTGAACTCTCTTAATTGATACAAACTGTCTGTGATAATTCCACTTTCTCTAGTATGCCACCTGAGCAGCTTTATCTTAGGTGTACGTGCTTAATTGATAGTGTTCAATGGTACATGATGTTTATATGTCTTTGTCTTATTGAACTGTATATGAGATAATCATTTTAAGTTATGTTTTAAAGCTGAATATCAACATCATAAACTAAAACATTGGAATCAATGTTTGTATGCTACATCAGCAAATTTAATATTTCATATCAAATTTTGTTAGTCTTTTGTAAACATACTAAAACTTATACAGCCAAATAATTTTTTATACAGAGGCATATTTACTTTTTAATTAAAATTAAAGTATCCATGTTAAATTTATGAAAACTATACCAAATGATTTAATATTTAATTATGCTAGACAAGTATTTGAAGTCTTTAATATTTATTGAAGAGTTTTATTGATTTTCTTTTTTTTTTTTAAAGATTGACACCTATGCACACATCTGTTGCCAATCTTTTTTTTCTTTTTTCTTCTTCTTCTCCCCAAAGCCTCCGGTACATAGTTGTATATTCTAGTTGTGAGTGCCTCTGGTTGTGCTATGATGAGCGGTGCCATGTCCACGCCCACGATCTAAACTGGTGAAACCCTAGACCACTGAAGCGGAGCATGTGAACTTAACCCCTCAGCCATGGCCTGGTCCCCTTAACTTTCTAGATTAGAAATAATCATGATATATTTGGAGGAATAGTTGTGTTCATAGCCTATTTTCCTTTAAAAAATAACATCATAAAATGTAAGTTAGATATTGACCTGAATCATGATGTAAGATAAATTGTTATACCAGAAATTGGGGAAGTAAAAAGAATTATAAATAAGAAAACAATTTTTGGAATTTCTCATTGAGAATTAACCTTAGCATCCCAGATTTGCACTAGCTAGATATTTCTGAGTCTAAATTCATGTTCTCCAGTGTGCCTGCCATGTGACATTAGGCAAGTTATGAAACTTCTACAAACAGCTGTTTCCTCATCTGTAAGATGGAGAAATAATTATAAAGACTAGAATAATTCTGCATAATACTCAACAACTCTTGATATTTCATGGACATTCCATAAATGCTGACTTATTTTTATTATTCCCAAAGAAGAAATGTCATACTACTTTTTAGTTTCCCCTTGATTATAACCAGAAATTATGACCCAGATCTGGCTTTAGATGACCTTGAATTATTTTCAAAAACAAAAAAGGTCCCCAAAGTATCCTGATCTAACACCACTAATGTTATGTAGAAGAATATTTCAGAAAATGTAAAGGCATTTCTCTTAAAAGTAACTCCTTGAGTACCATTTATTTGAATATGTGTATTTTGCTATGTTTGAAAACAATGGTGATGCTCTGTTATTACTCACATATTGACATATTTTTATTCATTGTCTCAATAGAGTATTATATAAACTCATATAGGTCTTTAACCAGGTATTATTAAATCTTAGTCACTAAACTTAGATCATTCTCAGATTGCTTGCTTTACTAGTTTGAATACGTTATTTTTGGTATTAGTTTTTGTTTGATACTTTTTATTTGAAAGGTGTTTTTGGTGTGTGTGTCTTTTCTTTCTTTCTTTTAAGTATCAGCAACTAATATGCTATAGTAAACTTTTGCTACAGTGTTGCACAGGTATATGATTTGAGGGTGATACATATGAAATAATTCTTGTCACCAACAAAATTTTGTTTGTGGAAAGGGCAAATGCTCTGAGCTTTAAATGTTTATATATTTTGAATTTGCCATGAAGCCATGTGCTTTTTATTTCCTTGAGATATTGTTTTAAAATCTTCTGTTTAAAGCGTTCTTCTCTGAGCTTTAGTAATAATTATAGGTTCATTTTGAGCAGTTCATCAAATCTTGGGCAGAAAACAACAGAAATAATAGCAAGAGAGATTCTGAGTTTAGAAGAACTGGGCCCAAAATTGAGTTCAAAGTTAATTACATTTATTTTGGGTTTATATGATCCAAACTGGATATCTACATGGATTTGATATATAACTTCTCTTTCATCTTTGTAAGTAAACTTTGAATACAAAACTGACACTCATTTAAACTTGCTATCTCCTATTCCATTAGATCTCTGTTTAGAACTACAGGAAATAAAGGCAAGCATACACATTTCTCATAATAAATTAATAATGAAGAGAGAGCTATCATTACTACATCGTAAATTATACAGTAAGTCTTAGGTGATTTATTTAGTACCTTAAACACCTAGGAAATTTCACTACTTGGCAGCAATTGGAAATGTATATTAATTGCATGCTCCATCCCACATCTGAAATAAAAGGAGAATGTCAGGAATAGAATAATTCTGGTTTCCTTTTGAATATCATATTTTAATTTCTTTTATGTTTCTTTAATCTTTTCAGCAGTGCTTAAGGATTTGGAAGATGTTGATTAAAGCATTTCCTCTGATTAATTATATTTTGGCTTTCAACGGTTTTATTTTATTTTAAAATGAAGTGCACACACATTGTCTGGATTATAGGAGCATCTGCTCTTCCCAGTCTCTGCAAATATTTATATAAATCTTCCTGCCACCCCGTTCCCTCCAACTTCTCACTGCTTAGCTAATCCTGATTGCGTCTCCTCATTAAGCCATCTTCAGGATATGGGAACATAAATAAAACAGACTAACAGCCATCATTTTAGGGATGTTTGTGTGCATGGCTTGCCATTTAACTCATGTGATTAAATTCTCAGAATTCCTTCTGAAATCGTAGAGTTTCCTTCACCTCCACGTTCTTTATTTATACATCTGATTATTATTAGCCTAAAAACTACTTTGGATATAATGGTTACGCCCTTATCAAGAGGATATGCTATTTTTTAAGCAAGGTCTATGACCATAGTATGACTCAAAATTTAGAATTGAGCAGAAGGCTTAAAGTTAACTCATGAATGTCAAATATCTCCATATATTTGTTCCCTTTAACTGTCTTTAGTATTTATTACTTCCTTTTTATTTATCTATGGGCTAAGAGAATATACAAAGATACTACCTCTCCACAGGGATGCAATGCTAGTACTTTTATAAAGATTGTCCTTCAGCTGGGTTTCCTTAATTAATTGTGGATTTCATATGGGGACAGTACTTTAATCTGGGGTCTTAGCTTTATTTCGTGCTTTGATACAGAGTGAGAGACATCTATTTGACTTCATTTTACAAATTGTCCTTTGACAACGTAGTTTCTGTAGACAGATGATTTTTTTGGATAGTGAATTTCTAAGACTGAGAATTTCTGTTCTTGCAGCTTTATGTAATTATGTTCAAAGAGCTTTGAATTAAAATGGAACAGATGTGTCCATCTTTAATTATGGTGTAACAAATTGTGTTACTCTAAGGCTTTATTAAGTGAAACGCTCATCTTTATGTAATAATGGGTCAGACAGTTTCAAAACGATATGGGTGAACACAGTGTATTGCCTATTCCACTTAGACTTCAAAAGGACTATTAAAACTCAGAGGCTATGCACGTGGAGCCAGAAGAAACTGGAAAATATACATATTTGCTTTTTTATTTAAAGCTAAGTGAAAACAATCTTTAGAAACATCTGATGAATCTTAAGGTCATCTAAATAAGACAAAAAAGGCAACATTTGACTTGATAAATACATCTAAGTGGTAGTGAGAATATTCAGCTCTGTATTGGAAATACCATTTTAGGGTTTCCTAAGAACTCTTTTGTATTTTTGTGTGTGTGTGTGTAAACACTCTCTTATAAATGAGTGGCCCAGAAAGGCCCTTTTATTTTACTTTATTTTTTACACCACTGCTAAGTCAGTACAATAATGTCTTTTTTAGGACTAGCTGGCATCTACTTAGAGAACCAAAAATTAGCAAGAAGAATATGGATTGGCACAAATCCTCTGACGTGAGTCCCATCCCAGTGTTTCCATTGCTGTCATTAGTACCACAATCCTTTTATGCTTCAGGACATCTTCAACCCCTTATACTTTTCCATTCCCATAACCCAGTCTGTTCCCAATTACTTTTATTCCTTAATTTTTTTCTTGACATACTCTTTTTGCTCCATTATCCTCACCACCCTAAACCAGGTTCCCTTACCCCATACCTTGATTATTCTAACAGTTTTCTAATGAATTTTCTTGAGACTTTTCCATTCTCTTCTTCAATTCACTGCAAATATAATGTGAAAATAATAATTCTATGATGACACATCTTTTCTGAAACATTGCAATAGGTATAAATTGTTTATTATACAAGGTCTTACTTTTAGGTCTGGTCTTCAGGATCATCCACAATGTCTAAGCACCTTCTTCTCACTACTTCTCAATAAAGCCAGTAACATGATCTTCCTTTCATAAAGTGCCTTCACTTTCAGTAACTCAACACAGCTTCCTCCAGGCAGGGCTGGTCACTGCATCCCAACACACGTGCCTTTATCCTTCCTCCGTGCTCTGTCTCCAGCCTATGATGCCCTGGTAGCCTTCTCATTCAAAACTTCCCCTTTCTTGAAAGGTCGCATTCCCCATGATACTTTTTTTCTTTTTTCATTTTTCCCTGTCCTGAGTTATCGATTCAGTTTTGATTCACAGCCTGCTTGCTTTCTGAACTGATTTTGAATCCTTATAAAGATATTAATCTCCTTGTGAAGTAAGGTCTTTTTCACCGAGTGACTCAACTATAAGTATAAATTGTGTGATCAACTGACATGCCTTCTTTGCGGGATTCTTGCTGAGACTGTCTTCATGTTTACTGGGATGGGCAGGGGGCAGAAAGAGGAGATGAGCAAAAAAGAAAATTTGGGAAATGAATATTTTATCTCAAAGCAATGTCTGTAAAATTGTTGGTCTTAAGGGAATAAATACACTAAATTCAAAGATGAGGAAAAAAAAGAGTAAATTTTACAGAGCTTTAGTAAACACCAGATTAGTCTTCTACAGCTTTCATCTTTAAGAGACGAATTACAACAAAGAACCAAAATAAATATTAAGAAATCATAGTGGACAAGAAGGGTGAGTGCAGAGCTATAGATTTCAAAACAGAAGACACACCCAGGGAGCCACTGTCAATGTGTCCCTTCACTCTCCAGGGCTGCTGCTCTGGGTCATTCTGCTCCCACAGGATCTGCTGGTCTCTGTCCTTTGCTCTCGCCTCCCTTCTCCCAATAGACATGCACACTTACATTTTCAGGATCCAAGGAAGGGAACAAAGCTTGATTTTCTAGGTCAATCAGAGCAGCAGGATAGCCAATAAAGGTTGATACTTCTGCTAATCCTCAACATGGAAGTCTGGATTCTCATCTGAAGACTAAGAACATCTTTAACTCTGAAGAATTAGAAATAAGACAAGAACTATAATTGAACTACATATCTAACATAAGAAAATGAAGAAATGTTGATCATTGGACTTATTTGGTTCACTAGTGTATTTTTATGACTTGAACCCCCATACAACACTATAGTATTTTTCTTATGATTTAATAACCAATTTAAACATAAATCTCATTTATATTAGGTATAAAGTAGAGATAGAAATTAAAAGTAATATGCCAGAGTGGGATGTTACAAATACATGACGTCTTATTAGACAAATACATCTGTTCTTGTAGATCAATGAGGTGCAAAATGGACATAGCTTCAAAGAAGATGTGTTCTTGTATTGTATTTTTATAATATCAAAATTATTACAATGTTTACTGTAGAAAATTTAGACAGGGAGAAAAACAGGAAACAACAAAGTTACCTTTCATCTCACTCCACCACTTGTGATAATCACAGTCAATATGTTGGTGAACGTCTTACCAAGAGGCAGCATTGTAGAGAAAGACATTGATTCATTATGAAAATATGACATTATATGCTGTTTAATAAAAATTTCTTCTCTTAATAATATATAGTCATTTCCTATGTATATTACAATGTATGCTAAACCTTTTATGCCCAATATAAAGCAACACTAAATGTAAGATAGCTCCTATTTTCCCATTGGAAAGCCAGTTTATTTAGTTACAAAGACTTACTTAAAATCACGTATTTTAACAAGTACTAAATTTATTTTAAAATGTTAATTTTTAAAAATCTCACAGTTCATGAAATGTCATTAATTTTTAACATTGGAGACATTTTTTTGAGTCAACAGTTTTTCAGAGCCCATCATCTATACTTTTGTATCTGTTTATGATGCTGTTACTGGAAATTTTATCCCAAGATATAAGTATTCATTTACATAACATTAAGACTTTCAGTATTTTTATTACTCTGCACAATATAATCATTTATCATATTGCTTTTAAAAGTGATCTTGTTTACCACAATATCAACACTTGGAATTACGTGGTCAGACTCCAGGAATAACTATTAAATATGTTAATTTCCACTGGTTTTTTTTTTGTTTTTTACCATTTCTGTCTTAGTAACTCTCTCTCCCTCTGCATCTATCTATCTATCTATCTATCTATCTATCTTCATCATCATCATCATCTATCTAAATATGTACACACATAAAACTAACATCAATGAAGTCTATTTGGGGCTAATATCTTCTCTCGGTCCCTGCAATTCTATTCAAGAAAAGGAGTTGAGAAAGCACCTTTTGAAAGGATCGCTTTTAAGCTGGTTCGTTCTTTTGGAGGGGTCACTTTAGGGTAAAGAAATTTACCTTATATTTGAGCATGTAGGTCATAGGAAAGGGAATGGTAGGGTCATGTGAAATAGGTATTTGAGTTTTCCTGTTTGTTTGTTTAATTCTTAATAAAACCTTTTCATACTCCACAATCAGAACTTTTTCTAAAAAAGAATATCTAGTCCAAAAGTGAAAAGTCAGTTATCTATTATCTAACCTAATCCTTTCATTTTGTAAATGAAAACATAGGGTGACTAAGAGGCTAAAGGACCCTCTCAAGTCCCGCATTTACAGGGAAGCTTCAAGTTAGGGAGGTCTTCTAGCAGACAGCATTGATCTTGACTCAACACCGTATTGAAATGTAGACTTTTGTATAAAACAAATTCATCCTAAATTTTTTTCACAAATTTAGAGACATGCAAAGAACCAATTTTAAAAATTCCACCAGTCTAGTAAACTCTACTTCAGGATAATTTCCCCTCAAGATCCTCTTAAGAAATCCTGTACTACTTGTTTTCTAAGACAATGAGGATAAACTTCTCTGCTCTTTCTATTGAGAAATACTGCCCTTTATTATCTGGATGAACACTGTTTCTTCTATCATACTTCCTTATTTAGGGAAAATTACTTAGAGGAACTAAGCTTAAACTTCTTTTCCTAGTCTTTCACCTCCATATATATCTGGATTCTGGAAAAGCATTCATTCATTTATTCATTCAACAAACTTATATCTATTGAGTCATCTGCTACTTTGCTCTGAAACTGTGTGTAACAAATGTAAAAAGGGAAACGAATGTAAAAAGATATTTGTGGTAGTCCCTAGAGCTAGTCTCAATATTCCAGTACTTCTCTTTCTAGGTATATGATATGATTAAATTGCATTTCTCCACCTCCTTCCCAATAGATATTACTTTGTTATTTGTTTGTCACAATTTAATTGTCTATGCTTGACTCTGCCGGCTCTCGTTTCCCTGCCATGGAAGCATATCAAGAGGGAAACTTTGTGATCTGTGTCCCTTAGTGACCACAACAAATATAGCTCTTCCCCTGGCCAATGTTGGACAAGTCGGATGAGAGAATTAAACTACTGAGATTTTACCCCAGCTTAACTTAGCCTATCTTGAGGGATAGAAAGTCCTTGCTTTCAAGAGCCTCTTAATTTAGTGGAGTAGATAAACATTGCACTTACACTCTAATCAGACCTATTATAAAAATATCCTTGTATATGATGGAAGGACTAAGGAAAGAATTTCATGAGGTTGATAAGAGATCAGATTTAGGAGTCAGATAGCCCTCAGCTGAAATCTTTACTCGTCTATCTTTTAGCTGTATCTAAGTTATTAAACTTTCCAAGTTTTCCTTTCTATGTTATAGAATATGGATACTCTTACTATCTATCTATTGATCTATCTATCCATCTATCTATATACCTATCATCTTTCTATCTCTCAGGGTAGTTGTAGTAAGTAGATGAGCTGCATGATAAGCACTCAATAAAAGGTAGCTGCTACTATTATTATTATTATTTTCTAAATCTGTTTTTGGTATAGAATAGGTGATAATGGTCTGACACAGCTTCATAGAAGTTATGCTGAACAGAATCCTGAAAGCTGAGGAGTGAGGAGATGGTAAACTGTGAAAGAGGCATTTCAGGCAGAGGCATGGGCAAATATGTTAGGTGAGGAGATATTATGGATAGAGCACAAGTGAGTAGTGAGATGTGAAGCTGGAAAAGTAGGCTAGAACTGAAGGGAAAAAGACCTGCCTATGATGACTAGGAAGTAGTGATTATCCTGATGAAGCGAAAAACATTAAATGCTTTAAGATCAAATTAACATTTTAGAAAGATCATTCAAGCAGTAAAGTGAAAGAGGGGTTAGAAGAAAACATGAGATTGGGAACAGAAAGATCTATAAAGAAGTGACTGATGTCTTCCAGGAAGAAATGTGAGTGTAGAATATACTGATCATAATTGAAACCACCACAGATGTGTGTCACTTCACAAAGAGGAATTTCTTGATGGCAGGGCTAGGAATGGAAACCTAGATATTGATAACATTCAAAGGGCTACATGAAGCAAACTATTCTTGGGGAGAAGAAGGACAGGGAGGAGGAGAAAGGTAAGAACCAGGAGGCTTGGTTATCAGGGATGTCAGGGTTGGGGAGAACGTGAGCAGGGGATGACCAACACTGTGGAACACAGCAGAAATGCAAAGCAAAGTACTGTCTGAAGAGTCTTCAAGTCATGTGAGGATTAGGAGGTCATTGCTGATTTGCATGGAAGAATTTTGCTAGATTGGTGGTGATTAAATCCAGATTGCAAGAAATAAATGAGGGAGGGTGATGCTGGTGTGGAAATAAAGTGGGTGAGTGTAGACAATAATTTCAAGAAGTTCGGCTATAATAAAAGGGGAAAAGTGAAGACATAGTGAAGAAAGTCTGTTTTTTTGTTTTTTTGTTTTTTTAAATAGGAGAGGTTTGAACATATGAATGATTTGGAAGTTCCTCTTAGACCCAGGCAAATGGAGCTCCTGCCCAGGGTCTACACTTTAAAAGGACCCCCTTTGCCCTGTTGCTACATCTATACCCAAGGCAAGGAATCTGCAGTCTGAAGGGATACACCCTGCTGAAGAGAATTCTGCGTCCAAATGTCTCTGATCACACTTCCAGAACCTATGTAGACTTCTTTCCTGAATTTGTCCTCCTGAGGTCCGGGGCTGCTAGGTTTGGGGGCTGGCCACGGAATAGCTATTGTGAAGGAGGAGAGGTGGATGGGTGGGAAATCTGAGTCTAGAAATTCTAAATTCAAACCTGGACTTCCAGGTCATTATAAAGCAGAAGCTGTCAAGGTAAGATAATATAATATATCTAATGGTTTGTTAGCTCGATTGATTTATTTTTTAAAAGCATTGAGGTAAAGTTGACATACAATAATCTGCACGTATTCAGATTGTACAATTGATGTTTTGACATATGTACTTATAGACTCCTGAGACATTACCACGATCCAGATAGTGAACATATCTATTATCTTCAAAGGTTCTCCTGTGCCTGTGTAATGCCACCCTCCACACCCTCCTGCCTGCTGTGGTCCCAGGTAACCACTTATTTGCTCCTATCACTCTGGATTAATTTGCATTTTCCAGAGTTTCATATAAATGGAATCATATACCATGTCTGCTTTTTGTTTGTTTGTTTGCTTGCTTTTGGTCTGGCTAACTTTCACTCAACATAATTATTTTAATAATCATTATTGCATTTTTGATAGTTTATTCTTTTTTATTGCTGAGTAGTATTCCATTATATGTACACACTACAATTTGTTTAGTCACTAACCTGTAGGTAGGCATTTGTTTCCAGTTTTTGTCTGTAAAAAATAAAGCTTCTATGCACATTTTCATACAAGTTTTTGTGTGGACATATGCTTTCTTTTCTCTCAGGTAAATACTAGCAAGTAAAGGGTAGGAGCATACAGTAGGTGTATGTTTACCTTTTTAAGAAACTGCCAAACTGGCTTCCAACGTGGTTGTACTATTTGACATTCTGACCAGCAGTGTATAAAAGTTCCAATGCTTCCACATGCTCCACAACATTTGGTACAATCAGTCATTAATTTTAGGCATTATAATAGGCGTGTAGTGGTATCTCACTGTAATTTGCAGTTCCCTAATGAATAATGATGTGGGCATATTTTTCATGTACTTATTTGCCATACATATATCTTCTTTGGTAAAACGTCTATTCAAATCTTTTAAAAATATTTTAATTGGATTATTTGTTTTCTTATTGAGTTTTGAGAGTTTTCTGTGTATTTTAGATGGAAGTCTTTTATTAGACATATGCTACACAAATATTTTCTCCCAGTCTGTGGCTTACCTTTTCATTTTCTTAATAGTGTTATTTGAGAAGCAGAAGTTTTTTATTTCAATGAAGTCCAACTTATTTTTTTTTGTTTTAGAAATGGTCCTTTTGGTATCGTATCTCAGAAATATTGGCCTAACCCAAAGTCACAAATAGGTTTTATCCTAGAAATTTTATGGTTTTAAGTTTTACATTTAGGTTTATGATCCATTTTGAATTCTTTTTTGTATACGGTGCAAGGAATGGATCAAATTTTCTGTACCATTTGTTGAGAAGACAATCCTTTTCCACTGAACTGCTATTGTACCTTTGTAAAAAAAATCAATTTTTTAAATATTTTTAGGGATCCATTGTGTTTCATTGATCTGTGTGGCTATCTTGAAGCCAGTACCAAATTATCTGGAGTACTATTGCTTTATAAGTTTTGAAATCAGATAGTGTTAACCCTCAAGATTTATTTTTCTTTGTCAAAGTTGTTTTGGCTATTCTACGTCTTTTGTATTTCTATATAAATTTTAAAATTGGCTTGTTAATTTCTACTGAAATGCCACTGGAATTTTGCTTATGGTTGCATTGAATATATAGACCAATTTGGGGAGAATTGATAGCTTAACAATATTGAGTCTTCTGACCCATGAACAAATTATATCTCTCCATTTTTTTATATCTTTTAATAATTTACTCAACACCACTTTGTTGTTTTACTGTACATTTCACATCTTTTGTCAGATTTATCCCTAAGAATTTCATTTGATGCTATTGTAAATGGTTTTGTAAAAAAATGTGGTTTCCTATTGTTCATTACTAGTATTTAGAAATACAAATGATTTTTATATACTGATCTTGTATCTGCAAACTTGAAAAACCAGCCTGTTATGACTAACAGCTTTTTGGTAGATTTCATTAGACTCTATATTGACAATAATATCAACTACAAATTGTCAGGTTTATTTCTTTATCATATGAATGCCTTTCTCATGTGGATAATTACAATGGCTAGAACCTCCAGTACAATGTTGAATGTTGAATGGATGTAGGAAGAGCGGACATGCTGGTTTTTCTTCCTGAACTTACGAGGAAAGCATTTAGTCTTTAACTATTAAGAAGTTATGTTACCTGTATTTTTTGTAAATATCCTTTATCAGGTTGAGGGAATTATTTTATATTCCTAGTTTTTTAATTTTCTTTTAATCAAGAATGGATATTAGATTTTGTCAGAAGTTTTTACTACCATTATTGAGATTACAATTTTTTCTTTTCATTGTGTTAATATGATGAATTACATTGATTTTCAAATGTTAAACCAACTCTACTTTTTTAGGATTAATCCCTATTTGGTTATGATATATTATTCTTTATATATATATATATATAGTTGGGTTCTATTTACTAAAAATTTGTTTACAATTTTTGCATCCTTGATCATGAGGTATATTGGTCTTTATTATTTCCTTCTACTTACTTTGGGTTTTATTTGCTTTTCTTTTTCTAATTTCTTAAGGTGGAAACTGAGATCATTGTCTCGATCTCTTCTAATATAGTCATCATTAGTGCTATAAATTTTCCCATTATGACTGCTTTCTGATAGATATATTTTTAAATTTTTATTCAAGTTAAAATGTTTTCTAATTTCCCTTCTTCTTTCTTCTTTGATCCATGGGTTATTTAGAAGTGTATTATTTTTTAAATAGTTGATGATTTCCAGAGATTGTTTTGTTATTAATTTCTCCTTTAATTCCATCATGGTCAGGTAACATTTTTAGGACTTCAATGCTTTTGAATTCATTGAGACTTGTCGTATGGCCTCAACTCTGGTCTGTCTTTGCAAATAGTCTGTTTCGTCTTGAAAAGAATGTGTCTTCTGATGTTGAGTGGAGTGTTTCAGAAATATTCTTTGTTGAGTTTATATATTAGGTTGCTTGAAGTTGTTCCACAGCTAACTGATACTCTTTAATTTTTTTACATTATTTTTTCACGTTTGTGTTTCATTTTTAATAGTTTTTTTATTATGTTCTCAATTTACTAATCTTCTCTTTTGTGATATCTAGTCTACCTTTAGTCCTATTCAGTTTATTTTTCATCTCACTCATGGTAATTTTTATCCCTAGAAGCTATATCTGGGTCTTTTTTATATCTTTCATGTTTCTACTTAATTTTGTTAACATGTTGAGCACAGTCATTATGACCACTTTATTGTCCTCTACTAATTCTAACACCTGTGTTAGTTCTGGGTCAATTTCATTTTCTTGATTACTTTCATTACGGATCATGTTTTCCTGCTTATTTGCAAGCTTGGTAATCTTTGACTGGATGCCATACATTGTGAATTTTATGTTTTTGAGTGCTAGATATCTTTTGTATTCCTATAAATAATCTTGAACTTCATCCCAGGATGCAGTTACTCGGAAATAGTTTGATCCTCTCTGGTTTTTCTGCTGTGACTTGTTTGCTGGGGCCAGTTTAGCGCTCAGTTTAAGCCCAAGTTCTCCTCCCCACTGAGGCAAGGCCTTCGTGAGTAGTCCACCTAATGACCTGTGAATGATGAGTTTTCTTAGTCTGGATGATGGAGAAAGACACTCTTCCTGACCCTGTGTTAGTGCCAGGCATGGTTCCTGATGTTTTCCCTGGACTTTGGGGAGTTTCATCAAGTACATGTACTGATAATTTCTCTGCTGAACACTCAAAGGATCCTCTGCAGACACCCAGGGTCCTATTTCTGTGCAGCTCCCTCCTCCGTGTCTGAGCAGTGAACTCCAGCAGCCTTATTCTCCCTATACACTCAGCTCCTTCTCTTCAAGTCAGGGAGCTACTGGGTCCTCCCGGACCCTGCCTCCTCTGCGTGGCCTGAGGACTCTCCCTAGGCAGTCAATTAAAGAAACTGTAGGTTCACTCATTTGTTCCCCATCTCTCAGGGATCACTGTCATTTGTTGACTAGTGTCCAAAGTCTTAAAAAATATAGTTTCATATATTTTGTTTGTGTTTTTGGAGGGGAATTTGTTTCAGGTGGGATAGCAAATCCAGTTGCTGTTACTTCATCTTGGGTAGAATCAGAAGGTTCTGTTAGCTTGAGATATACATACATACATATATATATATATATATTTTTAAATATTTAAAAATATTGTATGTAGGCCTCCATTTTTACTGTTGCCCCAGACTCAGCAAATGTTATAGTGGGTTTAGAGAAAACAGAGAAAGGAGTATTAACATGCATGGAAAAAAAGAGAGATAATTGATATAATAACAAAGTGTCAAAGGGAAGGAATTAGTACTCTCAAAATTTTTACAGAAAGGAGATAACATAGGATATTTGAGGAATGTGGTTCGTAATATATGCTGTCACTATTTGGAGCTGTTGCTGTTTGTTGGCAGATAAAAGGCTTACTGGCCCATGGCAATAGCAGAATTGCTTTTGAAGGACTTACATTTTTGATAGTTAATGCCAAGTTTTTATTTTCCTATTGGTTTTTAGCAGTCCTGGCATAGAGTAGAACAGCAAGTTGGCTTAATTTGTCTATGTCTTATGTGGAGAAAAGAAAATAATGAAACACAGATTTTGTCTGGATATGGAAGAAATTAGAAGAAAATTAACAAATTTAGGAATAAATAAATGGGTGAACAATAACTAGCTTTTATTTATCACTTACTATGTTCCATATCTACACTGTGCTAAATGTTCCAGATTCTCTCATTTTATCCTCACAACTACTGTATTAGGGGGGCATGAGTATCTGCTAGATTAAACATAATTCCACTTTCTTTAGATGAGGAAATTGAGGCCTTCTTTAAGTTTGTACAGCTAAGAAGCAACTCATCCAGGATGTGGATCCAAGTGGATAGGTTTGAAAGCCCACACATTTAGCCACTGACTATATTTCCAATGAGGTTAAAATGGAAATGGATTAAAATACACAAGAAGGGTGGCAGGATTGAGGGTTGTGGTCAAAAAGCAGGATGTTAATGTTAAAGATGTCAGAGGCAGAGCTGCTTGGGTGATGTTGGACCTAAGGTGGGTGGCTGCAGTAGAGCTGAGGTTAATGTAATTGGAGTTAAGGTAATTTAAGAACCGTTAGGCAAGGTTTTGTGTAATTCATGTTCATAGATATTAAAATCACCCATGATGCTGGCTGAATTTCAGGAGGAGAGTAAGACTAATGAAATTTTATTTTTCAATTTTGTCACACTGGCTGGCTTTCTCTGGGCCTTTTGGAAAATTCAGATGTTGAGGAACCTAACATTGGCCATCTTATTTGATAGGTCAGGAAAGGTTCCCAGGTCCTCAGTCTGCCAGCAGACAATCTAATAAATGGATACACTTGCTTTTCTGCGTCCACTCCTTGCCATCACCCCTGAAGTAATCTGGGTCTCACTCGTGTCTCCCTTTCCCAAGTAGAGGTCTTGATCAGAGGTTGATGTTTGGGACTGCATCTCTATTCAGTGACCCTTGGTCCTTTTAGTCAGATACGTCATCAGTGCCAGATAGGAACTCCAACACCTACTAGGAGCAGGGTCATCTGAAGCTTCTTGCTGCAATGAGGAACTAACCAGAATGAGTACATAATGAAGGGCCAAAGCTTGTGGAACCCTTCAGTTTCTTGGCTGTTGATTCAATATTTGTCAGGTAATCTCATGGAGGATCAGCCCTCCAAAGTCATCTTAACTCGTAGTATTATACTATATTAATATAACATATTATTGTTATTATTTTACCAATAAACTCTTTTAAGAGGCTTATTATTTATATAAATTCTTTGATGAGGATTGAAGGTAAAGGTGGTGCCAATTTCAGCCTAAGAAAGGAGACCACCATGGTTCTACAGTGTACCTGACAGGATTGTAATGTGAAAATAGATCCAAAAGTAACTGCATTTTGGCAATATTCGCTTTCCCTGATTTTGTTTAGTGTGGGTTTCCTGCTCTGTAGCATTTGGTCCCCACTGGAGGATTTCGCTCCGGCGCTTTGAGGTTCCACAGACACACAGACCTGGGACAGGTTGTGAACTTCCATCTGTGGACAGTCCTCTGATTAAAATGCTTCAGAACATATTAGTGACAAGGCAGTGCTGGCATCTCAATGCAGTCAGTTTGTGTAATGATCAAGCCATAGTTGTACATGGTTATCATGTTGTCATCACGTTCTAGAGTGAGTCGACCAAAAACCGAATGAGGCAAGGAAGGCATAATGTCAATCTATAAGGCAAATTAAGAAAGAAAAAATGTGTTTTTCTAAAAGAGATTTGAAGCTTTTATGTTAGCAAGTCTTAAAGTTTGGTTTGGAAATGAATCTTGAAGTTGAAAACAAAATATTTTCTCAAACAATAAGTCTGTGTCCCACAGCACATTTATATTTTGATAGAGAAAGGGTACTTACAGGGTAACTTTAAGTGGACTATTAAAGGGATCACTATTTTTCAGGATTAAGGAAGAGAAAAAGGTAGTGGTTATACTGAAGGGGAGAAGGAAGGTCAAAGTAAGGGTGAAATGTGTAATTGGGGCCAATGTAAGGAACGAGGAATGTTGCTTAAATAGGCACCTAATTAATACTGTAGGTTAAAGTGTTCTTTTCAGAAACTTATCTTGTGCCTCAGCCTCTCCCTTTGTTATCCTCAAGAGGAGTTTCTATTCCCAGGAGGGAATGGAAAAAGAAAGCAAGGTGGAAAAGAAGAATTAAATAGTTGCTGGGTAAACTGAAGCTTCATTTGTGAAAGTCATGCTCAGAGCAAGTCTTCACTGTGGATAGGGCCCTAGAGAGTTAAAGTTGAGACACAGAAAGTGTCTCGGGAACAGAGATAGGGAGTAGAGAAAGGATGCATTGAAGATAGTACTCAAGCATAGTGGCTTAGCACATGCTGAGTTTTATTTTATTTTATTTTATTTTTAAAGATTGGCACCTGAGCTAACAACCGTTGCCAATCTTTGTTTTTTTTTCCTGCTTTTTCTCCCCAAATCCCCCCCGGTACATAGCTGTATGTTTTAGTTGTGGGTCCTTCTAGTTGTGGCATGTGGGATGCCGGCTCAACATGGCCTGATGAGCTGTGCCATGTCCGCACCCAGGATCTGAATCGGCAAAACCCTGGGCCGCTGAAGCAGAGCATGTGAATTTAACCCTCTCGGCCACAGGGCCGGCCCCGAGTTTTATTTTTCATGCATTGTTACCCTGTACTATTTGTAATTAAGATAAAAAAGGGTCCAAACCTTTTAGAGATAAAAACAAAAATGAGAAATTCTAAGAGAACTCTGCATTTCATACTTACATTTTCTTAACAGTTAAAAATCTGTGTTTTTAAAGCTGGCTTTTAACTTTGTTGCAGACAGCGCTTCAGAAAACAAATCCCTGAATCTGAAAAGGTCAATGCAAACCCTTCACACCAACAAAACGTCCACTTTCCTTTCCATCTCTCAGGAATAGTTCTTCTGATGCTGTTGAATATTAATGTAACGAGGACTTTCTGTGTTATCTAAATTATTTGTTTTGTTCTCTGGGCATATGATCTAGTGCTAATTTGCAAAGGCTGGTTGAAAAGACCTCACTTGGATAACATTTAATAAAAATGCAAGTCTTTTGACTAATGGAAAGATGATAGTATTTGGTTCTTCTCCCAAGTTAACAGATTTGTTTCCAGGAATTTGAGTGATGGAAAATGACATTTAAACCTATTTTTCAAGTGGAAGAGACTGTTGTGTTGTAAAAATTCAAACGCAAATATTTTGGAGAGTCCAAATCTCCTAGGAATTATGAGGAGCAAAAAACTACGAGCTGAACGATACAGACTTCAGATGATATTAGTGACATTTTTCTCTTATAAGTTAGCTAGTTTTATAGTGTAAAGTTGGAAGATTTCTATTCTAATGAAAAGTGAGTTTCACCATCAAAACTGCTTCCAGCCAAATTGACACATTTCTATTATTTTTCAGTTAGTGACTATTTATTGAGGGTCTATTAGCTGCCAAACCCTCTTCTAGACACTGAGGATACTGTAGTGAACAAGACGGTGTTTGCCTTCAAAGAGTTGATACACTTACTGGGAAAGATAGATAATAAAAAGAAAAATATGAGTAATACAATATCAAATAGTGGTAAGTTGAAAGGAGAAAATAAAATAGGGACGTTGGCTAGACGGTGATTGAGAGACTGCTTCAGTGAGGCTGCTTGGGGAAAGACACTCGGAAGAGGTTGCACCTGAATTGGGATCTGAACTATCACAAGGAGGTGGGCAAATTAAGATATGGGGGGAGAAGCTTTAAAACGAAGTAATCATAGTTGAAAAGGCCTGAAGGCATGAACAAGCTTAGAATTTTTGTGGAATGGAAAGAAGGCCAGCATGCTTTCTTTCACAAGAGAGAGAGAGAAAATATCCAATAGTTTAAAATGATGAGGACACTTTTTGGCTCACATGACTCTAAGTGCAAAGGTCAGACAGTTTTCGGGGTTGTTGGATCCTGTCGAGCCTGTGGCATCTGTTGCCTATTTTATCAGGAGAAGTTCAAACACTTCTGCCTATTGCATCTTGGTAGTGGAGCCATCAAGGAAAACATAATTCAAGTCAAGCACTGAACTGGATACAGGCAAGGGACAGAGCAAGGTCAGCTTCTGTAGTGGGCATTGGTCTCCCATGGCCAGCAGGTCGTTTCTGGCCTCTGATACGAGGCAACTGGCTTGCATGCACTCCTCTTGTGCTGTAGAGGAAGGACCTGTCCCCTCCCTGCAGGGCAGATATAGCAGTGGGGTTGGCCACCTGCCAGAGGATGCACACGCTTAAACAGAACAAAGAACACAATGAGTCTGGAAGAGGGAAAGACATTCCCACACAGGGTAGTCGGTCCAGCACAGGCTGTGGGGGCTCTTCATCTCTTGGTAAGGAAGTGTTCCAGGCCCGAGTCCCACTCTAACATGGATGAGACGAGGTGGAAGGATGCAAGCACGAGCCTGCCTTTCTCATCAGATCCCATCATCAAGAACGCAGAGTTTTTTCCTTCTTTCTGTTTTCCTCCCCAATATGTTTGCATTAACCTTTGATCTCTACCCCTTGAATACTAGTACCTTGTGGTTGTAGGATGGAAGCTAGTAACTATCAGAATTTCTTCATTCAGGTTCAGAGGCAAGGAAATTAATTCCCAATTGTCTCTTAGAAGAGTGAGGAGGAACTTTCTCAGAAGCTCTGTCAACCTCTTCTTACATGCTACCCAAATCTTCCAAATGACAAGTCCTGAACTAATCACAGTGAGGGGAATAGAATTACCCTTTGGTATGTCAGGCCCACCTCTGGATATGTCTGGGAAGGTGGGAAACACTATATGTCCCGCATTCTTGAAATCTGCGGCCCGCATGGAAGAGAGAACGTGAAAAAAATCATAACTCTTTTTAGAGGGGTTTGGGGCAAACTGTTGGTTAGGCAATCTGTTGATTATCTGATCCAGCTGTTACGGCTGTAGTATCGTGAACAAGGAGGAGAGTGGAAAGAAATGAGGTCAGACATTTAGGCAGAGGGTAGATTATGCAGAGTTGTGTAGAATATTGAATTTGTATTCTATCCTAGTTGAAAGGAAAAGCAATGTTTAGATTTTTAAGCCCCTCTGTGTGTATGTGTGTGTGTGATATGACTCATGTGTTAAATTGATCCTGAGGATAGGTGGTATAACGAGTTTGGGCAGTTCTTCCTGCAGAAAACAATTACAGAAGCTGGAAAAAAATCAAAAACAGTAATTTGGAAATACTGGAAAATTACCAAAGTCAGTCAGAGAGTTGAGAAGAGTTTATTCCTGAAAGGTTGCTACTACATCAGGTAGAAAATACAATTTTGTAGCTTTTTAAAAGTACCTCATCCTAAATGACTCCATTTCAGGGCAGGCAAATCACTGGATATTTAAGGGAAAATTCTAGAAGCAGGAGCAACACAAAAGGGCTGAAATCCAAAAGTCTGTGTATAAACTTTGTCCCAATGCCTGGATGACCAGTACCGTGTGCATGTGCTCAGGTGACCCTGGAAAGTCTGGTGAAAAAGCAAGGAGAAAGTAGAGATGGGTCTCTTGAAAGACAGAATTGCTTCTGGTGAAGTATTGGAGTTTGTTGTGGCTTTCATCAACTGCATTTCCTGGTCCACAAAGAGTTTGGGTGGCAGAAAAACAGTATCCTTATTAGACTGATTTCTCAGAGGGCATAATTCTGGGATGGAAAAGCAACCAGAAATTTACTAGAGGGGCTTGGAGGCAAAAAATCACCAAAAGGGTTAGCCTCAAAATTTGACATCAACTCAGCTAAATTCCTTGGCAAACATATAAACTAAATAGGTACAGAGGAGACCAACACAGTGGCTAGGCTGAAAAAGCAGCAACTGGAAGCCAAGAAAACTTGGCACAGATGTCAGCTCTTCCATGCCATGGGGGAGAGAAATTTAAGTTTGAGTCCAGGCAAGTTAATGGCCTACTGGAATAAAAAACCAATAAATGTAAGAAGAAAAGAGATTTCAGTCACTACAATATATTATCTGTTATGGACTAGATGTTTGTGTCTCCCCAAAATTCATAAGTTGAAACTCTACTCCCCAGTGTAGCTATATTTGGATGTGGGGCCTCTGAGGAAGTAATTAAGGTCAAATGAGAACATAAGGTTGGGACCCTGATCCAATAGGATTAGTGTTCGTAAGAAGAGACACCAGAGCATTCTGTCTCTCTCTCTGTGCACACACACTGAGGAAGTTCAGCTGTCTGCAAGCCAGGAAGAGATTCCTTATCAGAAACTGAATTGGACTGAAACTTCATCTTGGACTTCCAGCCTCCAGAACTTCGAGAACTGGAAAATAAATTTCTGTTGTTTAAGCCAGCTAGTCTGTGATATTGTGTTATGGCAGCCTGAGCTAGCTATGATATTATCTGCATGACAAGTTTGCAACACAAATTACCATCCATAGAAATAAACTGGAAAGTGTGATTCATATACAGGAAAAAATCCATCAACACAAACTGATTACAAGTGGGTCACAATGTTAAATTAACACAAACTTCAAAGCAGCTATTATAAATATTCATTGAATTAAAGGAAAATATATTCAAAGATTGAAGAAAATGTGTTATTAGTAAGTGAGCAGATGGGGAATTTCAACAGAGAAATGGAAATTTTAAAATAACAAAATGGAAAGTCTAAAGCTGAAAATTACAATAACTGAAAATAAGAATTCCCTAGATGAGTTCAAAAGCAGAATGAAGCTGGCATAAGAGTCAGTTACCTTGAAGATAGTTCAAAAGAAACTATACAGCCCAAAGGGCAGAAATAAAAATAGATTAATGAAAAATGAGCAAAGAATCTTCAGAGACCAGTGGAAAGTATCATGTAGTCCAACATATGTGTAATTGGAGTCAAGAGGAACAGAGAAAAAGGGACAGAAAAAAATTTCCAGAAATGATAGCAGAATCCTTCCGAAATTTGAGGACAAACATTAACCTACAGATACAGGGGTCTCCATGGCCCCAAATTAGAAAATAAAGCAAAGTTACATCTACACACATCATAGTTAAAATGTTGAAAATCAAAGAGAAAAGAGGAAACCTTGAAGGTGGCATGAGAAAAATGACTCATTAGATGCAGAAGACTATGATACAATTACAAGCTGACTTCTTATCAGAAATACTGGCAGGCAGGAGACATTAGAATGGCATACTCAAAGTGCTGAGAGAACAAACAAAAAGGTCAGCCAAGATGTCTACATTCAGTCAAGCTATTTCTCAAAAATGCCAGGGACTTCCAATAGACAAAAATTGAGAGAATTTCTTGCATTACCAAAGGATGACCTACGCCACTAAAGAAGGTCTTCAGGTTGAAAAGTAATCAACTATTCAGAAAGGAGTAAGGAAGACTATAAATCGTAAATAATTGTAAGTATATAAATATATATTTATAGTTTTCTTATGCTTCCTAATTTCTCTAAAAGACCTATGACTGCAAAGCAAATTTATAACACTGTATTGTTAGGTTTATAACATATGTTGATGTATTATATATGATAACAGTAGCACAAAGGATGGGAAGGTGTTAAATGAAACTATAATGCTGCAAGTTTCTCATATATGAGCAAAGAATATCAATATTTAACTACAGTCATGCACTACATAACAATGTTTTGGTCAATGAAAGGCCACGTGTATGACAGTGGTCCATAAGATTATAATGGAACTGGAAAATTCCCATTCCCTAGTGACATGATAGCCATCATAATGTCCTAGTGAAACACGTTCCTCATGTGTCTGTGGGGTTGCCAGTGTGAACAAACCTGCTATGCTGCCGTTTGTATAAAAATGCAGCACAAATAATTATGCACAGTACGTAATACTTGAAAATGATAACAAACAACTATGTGACTGCTTTATGTACTCACTATACTATACTTTTTATCATTATTTTAGAGGGTACTCTTTCTACTTATAAAAAAGTTTATTATAAAACAGTATGCTGTGTTATGCCAGCAGCCGCCTCATACATCTCGTGTTTACTGCATGTCTTGATTGCATCACTTCTCTTGTGCTTGATTAATCTGATGTTGTTTTGTTTATCATAGCCTCTAAGTGTACAAAATCCACTGCTAATATTGCTAGTAAGAGACCATGTCAAGCGATTGAACTGGAAATGAAATTAAAAGTGATTAAGGGCAATGAAGGTGAAAAATCAGTGATGGTTATTGCTCACTAGTCAAGCGTGTCCCTTTCCACCATAAGTACAATCTTGAAGAACAAGAACAAAGGACAGGAACAAAGTGCTTAAAGCTGTCAGAGGATCTGCTTCATTGAAGGCAATGAGACTAACAAAAATTCAAGAAGGGCCTATATCAGACATGGAGAAACTTCTAATGATCTGGACTGAAGACCAGACACACAAGCATATCCCTTTCACCACCATGACAATCACAGCCAAGAAAAAGCTGGACATGACTATGAGGTTGAATTTACTGCTAGCTCTTGGTGGTTTAAATGGTTCAAGAATCGTTAGTCATGACATAGTGTGAAGTGAGTGGTGAGTCTCTGAGTGCTGATGTGAAGGCAGCTGAAGAATTTTTATAAGCACTAGATAAATTGATAGTAGAGGAAAATTACTCGCCACATCAAATATTCAATGTGGATAAAACCTCCCTATTTTGGAAACAAATGCCTGAAAGAATGTTCATCCATAATGAGGCCAAGTCAATGCCAGGTTTGAAGGCTTTTAAGGACAGGATAGCAGTCTTGCTTGGGGGCAATGTTGCAGGCTACAAATTGAAACCGTTTGTGATCTGGCACAGTGAGAACCCCAGGGTCTTCAAGCATATCAATAAGCACACACTGCCTGTGTACTACAGGAGCAATAAGAATCATGGATGATCCAGCTTCTCTTTCAAGGTGCCCTCTGGAATTGCTATGCCAGTGAAACAGAGAAGTGCTGTTTGGAGAATAACATAACTTTCAAGATTTTACTTATTGTTGATGATGCTCCCAGACATGCTCCTTCTATTGGTGATATTCATCCCTATATCAAAGCAGCGTTATTCCCTCCAAACATCACCTCTTTGATCCAACCAATGGATCAAGGAATTATAGCAGCTTTTAAGGCCTAGTAGCTAAGGAAGACCTTTTCCCAAGCTATTGCTGAAGCTGAGGAAGACACTGAGAAGACACTAATGCAATTCTGGAAGGATTACAACATCTATGACTGCATGAAGAAACTTGCTTGGACTTGGGTCGACATCACCAGGGACGGTAAGAATGACATCTGGAAGAAGACACTCAAGAGGTTCATCCATGACTTCCGAGGATTTCCAAGGATGAGGAGGTTGCAAAGATCAACAAGGCTGAGATGACAAACAACTCTAACCTGGGTGTGGATGAGGATGACACTGAGGAGCTCCTAGAGGTGGTTCCTGAGGAACTGACTAATGAGGAGTTGTTGAGACTAGAACAGGAGTGCATAGCTAAAGAAGAGGCAAGAGAAAAGGAAACTGCAAGAAAAGAAAAATGAGAACCCCCAAGAAAATTCACAGTGAAGGGTTTAGCAGAAGCTTCTGCAGATCTTGACAAGCTCCTTGAAAAGTTTCAAAACAGGGACCCCAACACCAAAAGGTTTTCATTAACAGAGAGGAATGTTCATGGTGGGTTATCTTCTTACAAGCAAATCTATGATGAAAAAAGAAAGAGCAAACCAAGCAAACCACCAAGGACATATTTCTGAAAAGAGTGACACCTCCTCAAGAGGAGCCTCAGGCAGGTCCTTCAGGAGGTGTTCCAGAAGAAGGCATTGTCATCATGGGAGATGACAGCCCCATGTGTGTTATTGCCCCTGAAGACCTTCCAGTGGGACAAGATCTGGAGGTGGAAGACATTGACATTGATGATCCCGGCCCTGTATAGGCCTAGGCTAATGTATGTATTTGTGTCTTAGTTTTTAACAAAAGTTTAAAAAGTAAAAAAAAAAATTTAAAAACAGGAAACAACTTATAGAATAAGGATATAAGGAAAAACTATGTTTATACAGCTGTACAATGCGTTTGTGTTTTAAGCTGTGTTATTACCAAAGAGTTAAAAATTAAAAAAAAAATAAGAAGTTTATAAAGTAAAAAGGCCACAGTAAGCTAAGGTTGATTTATTGAACAAAGAAATTTTTTTCTAAACTTACTGTAGGTTAAGTGTACAGCATTTATAAAGTCTACAGCGTGTACAGTAAAGTCCCAGGCCTTCACATTCACTCACCACTCACTGACTCACTCAGAGCAACTTCCAGTCTTGCAGGTTCCATTCATGGTAAGTCCCCTATACAGGTGTACCATTTTTTACCTTTTATACCATATTTTTACTGTAACTTTTCTATGTTTAGATACACGAATATTTACTGTTGTGTTAGAATTGCCTACAACATTCAAGCTGTACTGGTTTTCAGCCTAGGAGCAATAGGTTATACCATAGAGCCTAGGTGTGTAGTAGGCTATACCATCTAGGTTTGTGTAAATATACTCTATGATGTTCACACAACTATGAAATCGCCTAATGATGAATTTATCAGAACATATCCCTGTCATTAAGTGATGCATAACTGTAAGTTTAAATAATTCAAAATTCAGTATTTTAATTCCTAGAGCAACTACTTAAAAATGTGAAGAATTGTAGCTAAAGAGATAAAAGAAAAATTAAATTGTATAATAAAAATTATTTGTTTAACAGAAAAGAAAGTGGGAAGGAAGAACAGAGGAATAAAATACAAGTGAGGCAAACAAAAGATGAATAGCAAAATGTCAGAAATAGACCCAACCATATTGATAGTTACATTAAATGTAAAGATTAAATGTAGTCAATAGAGATTGTCATGCTGGATAAAAATCAAGACCCTCATTTATTTTGACCATAAGAGATGGATTTTAAAAATAAGTATGTCAAAAGTAAAATAATAGAAAAAGTATAATATGCAAACAGTAAGCACGTGAAAGCTGAAGTAGCTATATTAATATAAGATAAGAGAGACAACACAAGGATTACTACTCGACACAAAGGTAAAGATTTCATAATGCTAAAGGGGTCAATACAACAGGAAGGTACAACAATTGTAAATATGAATGTATCTAATAACAGAATTCCAAAATACTTAAAGAAAAACTTTATAGAAATGAAAGGAATAATAGACAAATTAACAATTATAGGTGAGGAGTATACTGTTACTACAAAGTAACTCATAGAACAAGGTGACAGAAATTCAGTAAAGATATAGAATTAAATAATACTCTTAGCTAATTTGACCAAATTGATATTTATAAAATACCCTAAAAAAGAAGAATACATTTCTTTTCAGAAATATATGAAATATTTAGTAATGTAGACCATATTCTGGGCTATAAAGCACAGTATAAATACATTTAAAAGGGCATTTAAAAGTCATAGAAAGTTATATTCTCTGACCATAATGGAACTGAATTAGAAATCAATATCAAAGATATCTGGAAAATCCCCTTATATTTGGAAATTAAATAATACACTTTTAAATAACTCATATGTTAAAGAAGATATAAAAGGAAATGAGAAAATATTTTGAACTGAATAAAATTTAAAACACACCATATCAAAATTGGTGAGTTGCAGCTAAAGTGATGTTTAAAGAAAATGTAATAGTAAATGTTTTTCGTATAAAAGAAGTAAGGATGAGAGTCAATTATCTAAGCTTCCACCTTAAGAGGCTAAAAAAAGAAGAGAAAATTAAACCAAATGTAAATAAAAAGAAGGAAATAAAGAATATAAGAATGGAAATTACTGACATAAAAATAGAAAAAACGAATGAAATAGTGAACTCAATGAAACCAAAAGCTGATTCTTTGAAAAGATTAAAAAATTGATAAACATGTAGCTCAACTAATGAAACAAAAATTAGAAAACAAAAATTACCAATAATAAGAATAAAAGATGGGACATCAGTACAGATACTATATTTAAAAAAATTAGAACATTTGTTGTTGTTGAAAGACAAAAATTACAAAAATGATTCATGATAAAAAAGAAAACCTGAATAGCCCTATATCAATAAAAATAGATTATTCGAATTTGTAATTTAAAATCTTTCCACCAAGAAACTCTAGACCCATATTCTCTGGCAAATTCTATCAAATGTTTAAGGGATACATAATACCAATTCTATGCAGATTCTTTTAGAAAAGGATTGCTTAGACTGCTTGATGGAGAACGGATTGTAGAGGAGTGAAAATTGAAGCAGCGAAACTCGTTAGGAATCCGTTAAAACAGTGCACATTACATTGAAGATGAATTAAAATAGAGTTGTAACTCTGGACTTGATGAGAATGTTTTAATTAGGAATATATTTTGGAGGTAAAGATGGTAGGACTTACTGAGTTTTGACAGATGTGAGACATGAGAGAACAATCAATATGCCTCCTTAGTCTTTGGCCTCAGCAATTAAGTGGATGAAAGAGCTATCGACTACAAAAGAGAAAATGAGAGAAGTGTGTTTGAGGGTGAAGGAGTAATGAAGAATTCTAGCTTTTATGTGTTGAGTTAGTGATGCTTCTGAGATCTCCAAGTGGAGTTGCCAAGAGGGCAATTGATGGAATCGTCTTGTCCTGGATGAAGACATGGATTTGGAAGTCATCCGCATATAGAAAAATTTTACTAAGGAACTGGATGAGATCATCCAGGCTATGAGGATAGACGGAGGAGTAAAGATTGTTATGGATAGATTGCTGACGTCCGTTAGTCTTTTAGAAGCATATGTGAGGAGGAGAAGATGGTAAATGATATGACTCTCTATCTATTCAATATTATTTATTTGTCTATATCTCTTCCAAAATTCTTCTATTTCACAAACACTCAAAACTGACTCCTGACACCCATATTCACTCAAGACACTATGCCTTCTTCTTCACTTTGACTGTGCAAAGGCCACTCTTTGCTTTTCCTATTCCTCCAGGCTAAAATCTTTCCCCTTTCGTATCTTTATATTTGCTTTTTCCTATTTCTGGAGCCTTCCTCCCACAGGTCTCCCAGGAGTAGACTTGATCATGTTCAGATTCCAGCTCATATTATCCAAACTCGGAGGCCTGCCTGCCTTCCCTTGCTGGCTAAAGAGCTGCTCCCTCCGTTACTCTCTGTTCCCTTGTCTGATTCAGTTTTCGCCAAAACCATATCAATATTTAAAATCATTTTGATTATTAATTGTCATTTCATTTCCTCTTTTTCCCTACTTTCCCCTATTTCTAAATATTGGTGTTCTGCACGATCTGACTTCAGCCTTCTTTTATTTGCACTTTGTATTTCTCCCCACTCTGGAATATATTAACAGAATAAGATCAGGTTCCTGCCTGTCTTGTTCATTTTTGTATTACCACTTTCTAGAATTGTGTCTATCTGGAACATTTTAAGTGCTCAGCGAATATTTTTTGAATAAGTGAACAAATATTGAGGACCTTTTATCTTAGTTACCTAAAATGACTGATTTCAGTCTACTTTCTATTGATCTTCACCTATCTTTTTTTTTTAACTTTTTATTAAGATTATGGTAGTTTACAACCTCGTGAAATTTCAGTTGTATATTATTGTTAGTCATGTTGTAGGTGCACCAAGTCACCCTTTGTGCCTTCCCCCTACCCCCTTTACCCTGGTAACCACCAATCAGTTCTCTTTGTCTATGTGTTAACTACCACCTATGAGTGGAGTCATAAAGAGTTCGTCTTTCTCTATCTGGCTTATTTCACTTAACGTAATACCCTCAAGATCCATCCATGTGGTTGTCAATGGGATGATTTTATCCTTTTTTATGGTTGAGTAGTATTCCATTGTATATAAATACCATATCTTCTTTATCCAATCATCAGTTGATGGGCACTTAGGTTGCTTCCATATCTTGCCTATTGTAAATAATGCTGTGATGAACATAGGGGTGCATGGGACTTTTGGAATTGCTGATTTCAAGTTCTTTGGATAGATACCCAGCAGTGGGATGGCTGGGTCATATGGTATTTCTATTTTTAATTTTTTAAGAAATCTCCATACTATTTTCCATAGTGGCTGCACCAGTTTGCTTTCCCACCAACAGTGTATGAGGGTTCCTTTTTCTCCACAATCTCTCCAACGTTTGTCACTTTTTGTTCTGGTTATTTTTGCCACTCTAACAGGTGTAAGGTGATATCTTAGTGTAGTTTTGATTTGTGTTTCCCTGATGATTAGTGATGATGACGATCTTTTCATGTTCCTATTGGCCATCCGTATATCTTCTCTGGAGAAATGTCTGTTCATGTCCCCTGCCCATTTTTTGATCGGGTTGTTTGATTTTTTTTGTTGAGCTGTGTGAGTTCTTTATACATTATGGAGATTAACCCTTTGTCGGATAGATAACTTGTAAATATTTTTTCCCAACTACTGGGTTTTTATGTTTCAATCCTGTTTTCTCTTGCCTTGAAGAAGCTCTTTAGTCTGATGAAGTCCCATTTGTTTATCCTTTCTATTGTTTCCCTCGTCTGAGGAGTTATGGTATCCAAAAAGATCCTTTTGATATTGATGTAAAAGAGTGTACTGTCTATATTCTCTTCTAGAAGACTTATGGTTTCAGGTCTCTTCTTTAGGTCTTTGATCCATTTTGAGTTTCTTTTTGTGAATGGTGAAAAAGAATGGTCAATTTTCATTGTTTTACATGTGGCTGTCCAGTTTTCCCAGAACCATTTGTTGAAGAGACTTTCTTTTCCCCATTGTAGGCCCTCAGCTCCTTTGTCAAAGATTAGCTGTCCATAGATGTGTGGTTTTATTTCTTGGGCTTTCAATTCTGTTCCATTGATCTGTGCACCTGTTTTTATACCAGTACCATGCTGTTTTGATTACTGTAGCTTTGTAGTATGTTTTGAAGTCAGGGATTGTGATGCCTCCAGCTTTATTCTTCTTTCTCAGGATTGCTTTAGCAATTCGGGGTCTTTTGTTGCCCCATATGAATTTTAGGATTCTTTGTTCAATTTCTGTAAAGAATGTCATTGGGATTCTGATTGGGATAGCGTTGAATCTGTAGATTGCTTTAGGTAGTACGGACATTTTAACTATGCTTATTCTTCCAACCCATGTGCATGGAATGTCTTTCCATCTCTTTATGTCATCATCAATTTCTTTCAGGAAAGTCTTGTAGTTTTCATTGTATAGATCTTTCACATCCTTGGTTAAATTTACCCTGAGTTATTTTCTTCTTTTTGTTGCAATTGTGAATGGCATTGAGTTCTTGAGTTCTTTTTCTGTTAGTTCATTGTTAGAGTATAGAAATGCAACTGATTTATGTATGTTGATTTTATACCCTGCAACTTTGCTGTAGCTCTTGACTATTTCTAATAGTTTTCCTATGGATTCTTTGGGGTTTTCTATATATAAGATCATGTCGTCTGCAAACAGCGAGAGTTTTACTTCTTCATTGCCTATTTGAATTCCTTTTATTTCTTTTTCCTGCCGAATTGCTCTGGCCAACACCTCCAGTACTATGTTGAATAGGAGTGGTGAGAGTGGACACCTTTGTCTTGTTCCTGTTCTCAGAGGGATGGCTTTCAGTTTTTGTCCGTTGGGTATGATATTGGCTGTTGGCTTGTCATATATGGCCTTTATTATGTTGAGTACTTTCATTCTATACCCATTTTATTGAGGGTTTTCATCATAAATGGGTGTTGGATCTTGTTGAATGCTTTCTCTGCATCTATTGAGATGATCATGTAGTTTTTCTTTCTCATTTTGTTAATGTAGAGTATCACGTTGATTGACTTGCGGATATTGAACCATCCCTATGTCCCTGGTATAAATCCCACTTGATCATGGTGTATAATCTTTTTGATGTATTGCTGTATTTGGTTTACCAAAATTTTGTTGAGGATTTTTGCATAGATGTTCATCAGTGATATTGGCCTGTAGTTTTCCTTCTTTGTGTTGTCCTTGTCAGGTTTGGGGATCAGGGTGATGTTGGCTTCATAGAATGTGTTAGAGAGTGCTCCACCTCCCTCAATTTTCAGGAATAGTTTGAGAAGGATAGGTATTAAATCTTCTTTGAATGTTTGGTAGAATTCTCCAGAGAAGCCGTCTGGTCCTGGACTTTTATTTTGGGGGAGGTTTTTGCTTACTGTTTCAATTCCTTTACTTGTGATTGGTCTATTCAGATTCTCTCTTCCTGCTTCAGTTTTTGGAGGTTGTAAGAGTCTAAGAATTTATCCATTTCTTCTAGGTTGTCCAGTTTGTTGGCATATAGTTTTTCATAGTTTTCTCTTATGATCCTTTGTATTTCTGTGGTATCCGTTGTGATTTCTCCTCTCTCATTTCTAATTATATTTATTTGAGTCTTTCTTTTTTCTTAGTGAGTCTGGCTAAGGGTTTGTCAATTTTGTTTATTATTTTGAAGAACCAACTCTTTGTTTCATTGATCCTTTCTACTGTCTTTCTTTGTTTCAATATCATTTATTTCTGCTCTAATTTTTGTTATTTCCATCCTTCTACTGACTTTGGGCTTTGTTTTTTCTTCTTCTCCTAATTCTGTTAGGTGTCATTTGAGATTGTTTGTCTGAGATTTTTCTTGTTTATTGAAGTGAGCCTGTATTACAATGAATTTCCCTCTTAGGATTGCTTTTCCTATGTCCCAAATGAGTTGGTATGGCGTGTTTTCATTTTCATCTGTCTCCAGATAATGTTTGATTTCTTCTTTAATTTCTTCAATAATCAATCGTTTGTTCAGTAGCATGTTGTTTAGTCTCCACATTTTTGCCCCTTTTCCAGCTTTATTCTTGTAGCTGATTTCTAGTTTCCTAGCATTGTGATCAAAAAAGATGCTTGATATTATTTCGACCCTCTTGAATTTGTTGAGGCTTTCTTTGTGTCCCAAGATATGGTCTATCCTTGAGAATGTTCCATGCACATTTGAGAAGAATGTGTAACCTGCTGTTTTTGGATGGAGTGTTCTATATATAGCTATTAAGTCCATCTGGTCTAATTTTTCATTTAATTCTATAATATCCTTGTTGACTTTCTGTCTGGATGATCTATCCATTGGTGTTAATGGGGTGTGAGTTCCCCTACTATTATTGTACTGTTGTTGATGTCTCCTTTTAGTTTTGTTAGTAGTTTCTTTACAAATTTTGGTGCTCCTGTGTTGGGTGTGTATATATTTATAAGTGTTATGTCATCTTGGTGGAGTGTCCCTTTTATTATTTATAAAGTGCCCCTCTTTGTCTTTCTTTATCTGTTTTGCTTTGAAGTCTCCTTTGCCTGATATAAGTATGGTGACACCTGCTTTCTTATGTTCATTATTAGCTTGGAGTATCATCTTCCATCCCTTCACTCTAAGTCTGTGTTTGTCTTTCGGGCTGAGGAGTGTTTCCTGGAGGCAGCATATTGTTGGGTCTTGTTCTTTAATCCATCCTGCCACTCTGTGTCTTTTGATTGGAGAGTTCAATCCATTTACATTTAGAGTGATTATTGAAATGTGGGGGCCTAATGCTGCCATTTTACCACTTGTTTTCCGGTTCTCTTGCATTTCCTTTGTTTCTCATCCCATGATCTTTGGACTACTAATTCAGGTAGGTAGATTTCTATATTGGCTTTCTTCTTATTTGTAATTTGTGTCTCTATTCTTGTTATTGGTTTAGTGGTTACCATGTGGTTTGTATAAAACATCTCATAGGTGAGATAGTCCATTTTCTGATAGCCTCTTGTTTCCTTAGATTAAGACGTTACATTCCTTTCCTCTTCCCCTTCTAGGTTGTTATTGTCAGATTTTTTTTCTTCCTTCTTGTGAGTTTGTGGTCAAAATGACAAGATTATATTTATTCTTGGTGTTTCCCTTCCTTTTATCTTTAATGTTATACTTAACTTTTGCTAATCTGTTCTGATGGAGAGCTGCAGCTGTCTGATTCTGTCTTTCTTCTTATCTCCTCTGCTCTGGGTTTTGTAGCCCCTTTCCTTTTTTTGATTTTTCAGGTATAAGGGTCTTCCTGAGCATTTCTTGTAGGGGAGGTCTTGTGGCAATGAACTCCCTTAACTTTTGTTTATCTGGGAAAGTTTTTATTTCTCAAACATATTTGAAGGATATTTTTGCTGGGTAGAGTATTCTTGGCTGAAATTTTTTGTCCTTCAGCGTTTTGAATATATCATTCCACTCTCTTCTAGCTTGTAAGGTATCTGCTGAGAAATCTGCTGACAGCCTTATGGGGGTTCCTTTGTAGGACATTTTCTTCTGCCTTGCTGCCCTTAGTATTTTCTCTTTGTCATTGACTTTTGCAATCTTCACTACTATATGCCTTGGGGTTGATCTTTTTACAGTGATAATGTTTGGAGATCTATGAGCTTCTGTCACTTGGCATTCCATCTCTGTCCCCAGGTATGGGAAGTTCTCAGCTATTATTTCTTTGAACAGGCTTTCTGCCACCTTCTCCTTCTCTTCTCCTTCTGGGCTACCTATAATCCTTATGTTGCATTTCCTAATTGAGTCGGATATTTCTCGGAGAGTTTCTTCATTTCTTTTTAGTCTTAGTTCTCTCTCCTCCTCTACCTGCAGCATTTCTATATTCCTATCCTCCAAATTTCTAGTTCTGTCTTTCATATTATCAACCCTACTGTTCAGGGAGTCCAGATTTTTCTTAAACTCCTCCATTGTGTTCTTCATCTCCAATATTTCTGATTGGTTCTTCTTTATAGTATCAAGCTCTTTTGTGACATACCTCCTGAACTCGTTGAGTTGTCTATCTGTGTTCTCTTTTAACTCATTGCGTTTCTTAATGATGGCTATTTTGAATTCATTGTCATTTAGGTTATAGATTTCACTGTCTTTGGGATTGTTTTCTGGGTACTTGTTATTTTCCTTCTGTTCTGGAGATTTAATATATTTTTTCATACTGCTTAATGGCATGTATTTGTGCCTCCACATAGAGATAGAGTTTAGTTGCTGCTTCCACTTGTTTCTACTGGAGTGGGGGGTGGGGGGGGGGAAGCTGCTGTTTAATCTGCAGTGACCAAGATCCCTGTCAGCTGTTGCTGACTGGACCTGGGCCCCTACTCATGGTCACAGTGGTCCTTTGGGGTCTCTCGTCAGCTGTGGGAACAATCACAAGTGGGCCTCAGGTTGCTGATGCCTACTGTCACAGACCACCTAGGTGCGTTCCCTCCTCAGGATCCGCAGCAGTGTTATGGCCTTTCACAGCAACCGGGAGCAGGTTCACCTAGATTCACAACTCTGTCACTGTCAGAGCCTGCAAGATCTTGCTTGTCCACTATGGGCCACATCAGAGCTATGGGTATCTACTGCAGTCTGTGGTTAATAATAAATAATGTGCTGATGATTATAAACCTGTAGTGTGACGTTTTTGTAGAGCCCCAGATCCTTACTTCTGCTATTTTTTGGATACTCCAACCTGAAGCTCTTGCCGTAACCTCAAAGTCAGTGTTTCTGAAATGGAACCCATCCTGATTCCTCCCAACATCTGCTTCTCACTTTGTACTGGTGCCCTCCACCTAGACTTGGGGACTATGGTGTTTCCTTTGACCTCTCTCTTTCTATCATCTTCCTATTGAGTTATTTATCAAG
Organism: Equus quagga; assembly: GCF_021613505.1. Lineage (NCBI taxonomy): Eukaryota > Metazoa > Chordata > Mammalia > Perissodactyla > Equidae > Equus > Equus quagga. The sequence goes on along the minus strand of NC_060287.1, from coordinate 1,730,369 downwards.
TCCTATGTATTCTAGCTCTGTTATGTCTCTAAACGTGTCCCCTCCTCAACATTCCTATTACTACTGCTCCATTCAGGCACAGCACTGCTTCTGGCCTTTGAATGACTGAATCTGTATTTCAACGGCTTTTTCCAGATTGCATCATCTCCTCTCTCATCCACTTTGTATTCTGCTGCTGGACTGACTTTCTTAAAATACAGATCTAATAATGTTGCAAATTTCAGTGTTAATAGTAATAATAGCAGAAACGAGTGCCTACTACATGCTAGGCCCTCCTTTTAAGTGCTTTACAATTAGCCTTTACACAAATAATGTAACATAGATACTAAGATATTAAGAATATCTTCACTCTTAATATCTTTCTCCAGAAGAGGAAGCTGGGGCACAGAAAAATGTAATATGCCCACGATCACAAAAGTTGGAAAGTGTTAAAGCTGGTATTTGATGATTTTAGCCAACATATGGTATACTGCTTTAGCCATAAAACCTAAGACTCTGCATTGTCTACAGAGTGACCTTTTGTGAATTTGATTCATTCACTATATTTTAATTGAAAAGAATTCAGTCTTGTCTTAAGCAATAATATCAGTGATATAACAGAATTTGTATGCTAATAGCATGTTTTTTCACATACTCATAAAATGCATATGAAACTGTTAAAATAAAAAAATGCCATCAATATAACACCTAAAATCATGTTGCATACCATACTTCAAAACAAAGTGAAAATCATTATGGGGTTATGCAAAATTTTTTGCCATTCAGATTCATTAATGTTGCAATTCCAACTTAAATATATAACTTTATTTCCCACTTCTACCATTTATTCTACCATCAGTAAAAATAAATAAATGCAGTCCCTCCTCCTTGTATATTCCCCACTCTTTCTGATTTCTTGACTTTCATTCATGCTATTTCCTTATCTTTAATACTCTATTAACTGAACTTTTGAGTATGTCAAAATTCTATCCATTCTTTCTACTCATGAAAACTCAGCTGAGTAGGTTTAACAGATTCCTGCACATTGATAGGATATTTTTGTTCTAAACCAGTGCTTTCCAATAAGTGCCTTCACAATGATGGAAATGCACTCTCCAACTCAGTTGCCATTAACCACATGTGGCTATTGAGCATTTGAAATATGGCTCATGAGACTGAGGAATTAAATTTTGTCTTATTTAATTTTAATTAATTTAAATTTAAATCCAGATAGCCACATATGCTAATGGCTCCTGTACTGAACAGTACAGCTCTAAGCTGTCAATTCAATACATTGGTATTGAGGAATGACCAAAATATTTAAAAAATATTACAGTAGGATATAACTATATATTCTTATTATCTATAGTTTCCTGGGAGAAAGGATCTGATTTTATAATTTTTGTGTGTATTCTAATGCAGCTAGCACATTTCTTTGTGTGTAAAATTACACAATAAATATTTTTTAGATGACTAAATAAATGGATGACTATCTGTTAACTTTGTTTAATTGTGTATTAGTGATATCAAAAGCTGCTCCATAACTTAATTTTTTCAAGATAGCAAAGGTAAAATAAATGCTTATAATAAACAACTTGCTTTCCTCTTTGCAATTGCCTATACAATTCTTTAAGATAAAGTGTTTTCATTTCATCAGTTCATCCTTGTTTTGCCTGGCATTTCTAGAAATGAAAACATCTATTTTGATAACAATCTCAGTTCGAAGGTCATCCAGACTATGAAGCCCCAGATCTACCCTAGCTCAGTCAGCAGACTCTGAGTGTGCTTGCCTGGAGTCAGCATGGTTCTAATTGACGTTTTGCACACGGAAAGCTCCCCGTGTGGCTCATAGCTCTGTGATGCTCATCTCTTGCTAATGCAGCTGACTGCTTCTCCCTCTGCTGGTTTCAGAATAAACGCCTTGTCAAAATAAGAATTAAATTTTGACAGCTTTTTTCCTATGGTTAATTGAGGTGATAGATATACTTGACATTTATCTAAAGTGCAGAGGAGAAGATTCAGACGTATTTTCTACTTACATTCTCTGTTTTAGAGGAGGTCACTTTCTGGGGTCCTTTTAATATGCCTGTGCAACTAATAGCAGTGGTAATTCTGCTTCCTATCAAAACATCTTTAAAGTTATTCTTTCAAATTGACAGACAAGCTTTTTTTTTGGTAGGGTTTGAATTAGCTGAATCTTCCTCAAGTTCATCCTGTAGGTCTTCCCCTCTTCAGTCCTGTAAACTAATACTCGTTGAAAAATACAAAAGACAGTGTGCAAACCCACTCAGATCAAAGAAAATAAGGAAAGAAGGTCATATTTGAGATCACCGTATTATTGTTCCTAAATTTGTGAGGGCAGTCCCTGGCGTTGTTAGGCCAACAGAAATAACTGGTAATCTTTGTAAGTTTCAAAGGAATGACTTTGAAATTTTTTGTGCATATTAAAAGTTCCCTAGCATTTAGTTGTGTTTGTTGTTGGTAAAAGAAATGCAGACTATCATTTTTTGTTTTCCATGGAGATATTTTTTATTTGTTTTTAGTATGCAAGGGTTATTTCATGTGGATATCTACTAATACCTCAGCCCTGATTCTCATCATCCAGTTGAACATTAGGTATGTATTTATTATAGCTACTATATTAAACATTTTATTATGGCTGTAGTATTTCATTTCAGTCTGTAAAACTTTTAAATAAAACTAAAATATATTAGGATAGTTCTAGAGTATCAATTTGTGAAGGGATTATGAAAACATATATGCTTTTGAAACTGCTAATGAAATTCTTCATTGTTATAAACATGATAGATGATGTTAATATTTATTGAGAGAAGTGTCAATAGAAACAAATAGAAGATTAGAAAAATGTATTTAAAAAGGAAAGCAAAAGTAATTTTCAACTTAAACAATGTAAGCCATTCTATTTGGGCTAAACTCCAAGCACAGATAGTAGGCTAAGGCAACTAAGCTAGTAACACTGAAAACACACGTTTGCAACATGAGACAAAAGAATTAGCTGAAAGGAATGTAAGATTATGTCAATTAATACTGGGGCTTACAGAAAGGATCTGTTAGCAAGGGCTTCAAACCACATGGTAACTCTTTCTTAAGTATTACATTTGATTTTTATATCATTTATTGAGATCAATAAGGATGATAGCACAATTTAGAAAACTACTAAAATAGCACTATTAAAAACTATAAAACTATTTTTGAAAAATATTAACTATTTCTAAATAGCACTACTTAAAAAATAAGGCTATCAGGTTATATTTTTGTTGACTGGAAATGTCCATGTAAACAGGAGCAAAGTAGGTTACTATTTCTAAAATAGATTCAGAATTAAGGCAAGAAATGAACATAATAACTGTAAGAAATAGATGGAAAATAAATAAGAACTTTGTGCCAGGAAAACAAAGCGAATGGTATAGATTCACTCTCTAAGTTTTTAGGAAGCAAAGGATTCACAGATTTATTTTTATTCCTTTCACATGGTGAGCTATTAAGAATTAATGTCCTCCTGCTAGTGTTTAACTTATTCCTGCCAAGGAGTTTAGATATTAGAAAGTTTGGGCTTAAAGTGTCTCCTTTATAGATGTGTAAACAGGGTGTCAGTCAAAATAGACATTGAATTGTTTCTCTGTAGCAGAGGTTACTTAAAATGCCAGGTTCTTGCTTGTCTCAGGTGGAGATAAAAGCCCCTAAAAGGTGGAAAAGGCACTTCCGTGGCCTTGCATGTGTGCCAAGTTGGGGTCAGCTGCGTGGCTAGGATTAGGGAGTGGCAGAGCTTTGTTGCTCAAGGCTGTCACTCTCCTAAGTGCCTGCTCAGGAAACCAGTTCCTTGAGAGAAAGGTGTACCTGTTTGTAAATGAAGACTTGAGGCCTTCTAGAAGGGAGGAGGTCAATACATATCCTAAATACACCTGGAAATTTCTACTATGGGAGATCAAGTAGAATGACTCAATAGTCCTGGTCAAGACCCAGTGACAGCAAGGGGCAATCAGATCCCTAAAGTAAAATTTCCTAAATGAAAGAAATACTATGGGCTGGTTCTGTGGATGGTATTCAAGGGGCCAACTTTCCTGCTATTGTTGTGGAAGGAGTGAGGTCTTGCTGGTTAAGATACAGCTTGGTAATGGGGCAGGAAGGCCCTCACAGGCCTAACCTCTGAACTGTTTCATGGGGAAGAGTTGCTGGCATATGTGAGTGGTTCCTAGGAGAGGTGTATCTCCACACTTCAGCATGGACATCCGCTGCAGCTATCTTGGCAGACAAAATAAACCTCTACAAGATTGGGCAAAAGGAAGCTTTAGCAGTAACACAATTTTAAAAGTGAGAAACAATGGCAGTAATGAAAGGATCAAATATGAGAGTCCTATAAGCCTGATTTCAGAAGAGGGTTTACTTTCATTCCTTGGTTCAGCAGGTAGCATTCCTGGGCAATTGAGGAAGAAGTGGGTCATAGTTGGGAGAAACCAGACTTCCTTCTGATACGACATGCAGAGCCTCAAACAATGAGTTAAAAATGTAAAAAGAGATGTAATTGTACATGATACTTCACAATAGTTTAGATATAATAGTAGAAATAACTATTATTCAATTAAGTAGAACTAGAAAGATAACCTGTACTAGCCAAGGATCACGTGTGAGTGCCTATTCCACCCATTCTGAGAACAGTGGTCATGGGACGTTCCTTCACTCTGGTTTTCTTCTTTGTTTCTGTTCCATTCTGCTTCTTTACCGAATTTTCCTTCCAAATGAGGACCTGTTCTGTATCTTTCTCATTCAAACACCTTGTGAGAGTGAAATTAACTTGTTCAGTTAGTCACAGTTTAGCACGGAACATTTCTATTGGATATGGTTCTTGGGCTAAGTCATGTCAGAGTTAGCTTCTTACATGAAAGATGTCCTGTGAGATAGGAACTGATCCTTGGTGCAATATTCTGCAGTCAAGATGTCATTATTGAGAACCTGAAGGGTAACTTGGTCCCCGTGAATTCGTGTCTTGACTTTGTGATCAAGAGATTCAGAAGGATGATACTATTACAGCCCTTCCTGATTGAGAACGGCAAGTCAGAAGCTGGCAATAGATGGGGCTTCATTAACAGTTCTAGAGACTGCAAGCGCTGAGAATATTATGGGACTTCTGAATGTGTAATCAAAATATATCAATCTTCAAAATACATATGCAAAAGTTCCTATGAACTTTTCCTGTGAAGCATTTTGTTTTCTTAATTTTTTGCTGTGGTTTCTGCAGTTGTGTTTTCTATCTCACAGGAACCCTTGGCAGCTTCTTAGTTTATTCATTAAGGAAATACTTCTGAACAAATCTGAACATGTAGTGGGGCAGGAGAGGGACATTGGGCCCAGCTGTGAAGACCTGAAGATGGAAGATGCAGAAGAAACGCATCATGGACTCATCAATACTCTGAGTAAATTTGTCCCCATGATGGAAGCAGTTCTTGTCTTTGAAGGTTCATATCCAAGAGGTCTAGTACCAATCTTCTTCTCATTCTTTTAAACTAATGGATTCTACTGCTGATTTGGTTCACTTGTGCCCAGTGCATTTGTACGTTATTTTTAGCTGCATGTTTCTAGTTTATGTTTGTCAGCTATTTGGATGAGAGCACTGGATTAAGTCTCGAAGCCAGTTTCTAATGTTACACTTCCCATTAACTAACTCTGATATTGCACGACAGTTTACCTTTGTGGATCAAAAATTAGTCTCAAGTGTTTCCTCCCTCTTTTCCTTCTCCCTCCTCCTCTTCCTCCGTTTTGGAGGTCCCTTATGAGGTGAAAAATAGGTCTTTTCTGGGCCTACACCTTAATTCTCAGATTCAAAAGGGACTAACAAAACGATTAAAGTAGAAAAGAAAGAAGAGAAGTTATGCAGTGTTATAGAAAGAATATGGGCTTTGGAGCTGGGCAGACATAATCTCTACTATAAGATCCATTATTCACTATTTATGAAATATTAGGCAAATTCTTATCTTCTGAGATAAGAATTTTTGTCTGAAAAATGGTGATGGCGTTTGTTGTTTCCTGTCTTGTTAATCATAGCCATTTTGACCAGAGTGAGGTGATATCTCATAGTAGTTTTGATTTGCATTTCCCTGATAGCTAATGCTGTTGAACGTCTTTTCAGGTGCCTGTTGGCCGTCTGTACAGATCTTTCGTCCATTTATTAATTGAGTTGTTGGTTTTTTTGTTGTTGAGATGTATGAGTTATTTGTATATTTTGGATATTAACCCATTATCTAGTGTTGGAGAGGATGTGGAGAGAAGGGAACCGCTGTGTGAGTGAAAACTGGTGCAGCCACTATGGAAAGCAGTATGGGGTATCCTCAGAAAATTAAGAATAGATCTACCATATGATCCAGTTATTCTACTGCTGGATATTTATCCAAAGAACTTGAAAACACAAATGCATAAAGATACATGCACCCCTATGTTCGTTGCAGCATTATTCACCATAGCCAAGACTTAGAACCAACATAGGTGCCCATCAAGGGATGAATGGATAAAGAAGATATGGTATTTATACACAATGGAATACTATTCAGCCAGAAGAAATGATGAAATCCGGCCATTTGTGACAACATGGATGGTCCTTGAGGGTATTATGCTAAGTGAATTAAGTCAGAGGGAGAAAGTCAAATACCATATGATCTCACTCATAAGTAGAAGATAAAAACAATGACAAACAAACACATAGAAACAAACACATAGAAACAAGGATTGGATTGGTGGTTACCAGAGGGGAAACGAGGAGGGGGGAGGGCAAAAGGAGGGATTAGAAACGTGTGTGGGATGGATTGTAATTAGTCTTTGTCTGGTGAACATGATGTAATCTACACAGAATTTGAAATATATTGCAACGTACATCTGAAAGCTATATAATATTATAATCCAATGTTACTGCAATAAAAAAAGAAAAAAAATGTTGATGACAATGGCTGCTTCAGTGTTGTATTAAAAGAGATAAAATGGGTAAAGTACCCAGCACAATTTTTGGTGCACAGTCAATTCTCCATTATTTTTAACTCCCTTTCCAGATGGACACTTAGGGAGACACTCTACTGTTTACTCATCAGCATACTGCCTAAGTGGTATTTCTTGTGCTTGATTAGTCACAGGCTAGATCCTGGGAGTTATTCATCACTTTGATCAGCCCATGGAAACCTGTTTGTTCTCATGATATAGCTCTGCTTTTGATAGTGACGATATTGGTGCAGAATATAGAAAATAAAAACTTTCTCAAACTTGCTTTTACAGCTCATTCATTCATTCATTTTCATTTTGTTCAGAAATATTTACCAGAGTGGCTATCTTGTGTCAGGTTCTTTTCTAGACTGGGCATACCATGGTGAAAAAGAGAGATAAAGTCCCTGCTCTGGAGAAAATTATGTTCTAATAACTTAAAATGGACAATGAACCAGGAAACAAATGCATAAAACAAGATAATTACAGATTGTGAAAAATGCTAAGAAAGAAATAGTCTATTCAACTCAAGTAACTAGAAGCAGATAGGGTCCATTTTTGATTGAGTGTTCAGGGAATCTTTCTTTCAACTTTCTTTCTTTCTTTTTCTTTCATTCACACTTGAAATTTTAAAAAAGGCTAGCTATGTTAGAGCCAGGAGAAGAGAACTGCAAGCCATGGGACTAGCAAGTAAAAGACTTTGAGGCTGGCAAGAACTTGTCAGGAATGAAGAGAGTAAAGGAAGCCAGTGTGGCTGTTGCTTAGTGAGATGTGATAGACGGGTAAAGTGATATATTAGGGGATAAAAATAATCTGACAGGAGTCATTTTTTTATAAGGAAATGAAATGATTCAACTTATGTTTTAAAAGTGAATCATTTTTGTAGCTATGGAAAATGGCCCACAGGGAGATAAAAATGGAAGTAGGGAAATCAGAGTGAGACTTGTAGTTGTTCAGGTTGGAGATGCTGATGATTTAACTAGAATGGAGACAATAGAAATGGAAAGAAATGGACAGTCTGAGATATATTTAGGAGGTAGAATTGAAATGACCTGGTGAGAGATTAGATGAAGAGAGTGAGGAAAATGGAAAAATGGAGCCAAGCTCATGAGGAAATAAGATGATGTGTCAATTAGAAATGCAAAAAATTGCAGGAGAAGAATATTGGGGAAAAGGGAACAAAAGTTCTTTTTAATAAAATATATTGCAGGATCCTAGCTTATGTCTCCATGTTGGAGATACAAAATGGACAGTTAGATACAGCAATTAAAAATTTAGGCAATTAGGAAGAGGAATTTGGAACTGAAGAAAGGTAATAGATGGAGATGAAGATTTGGAAATAGCTTAAAGATATTTCATACTATAATACTATCTTAGGAGAAAGTATAAGACAAAGAGAAAAGGTGATTCAAGATAGTATCCTGATGCAATCCAATAATTTCACATTGGTCACAGGAAGAAGAGCCAGCAAATGACACTGAAAAAGAAAGAGGGACTGGTGAGGCAGGAGGAAAGCTCAGAGTGTGTAGTGAAATGGATGCCAAGAGAAGAGAGGTATTCAAGAAGGGGGGATGATGAAGGATCTTTAATGTCACCGAGCCATCACATAAGAATAGAATAGAGAGATTCAGCTGAATTTTTGGAATGTAGAGGTCTTTGGTGACCTTGAAAGGAAGAATATAAATCATGTTGGGCAGCTAGAAACCATATTGAAGGAAGTTGAAGAGTAATTGGAATATGAGGAACTGGAAATGCCAGGAGTAAACAACTCATTAAATAAGTTTTTAAAAATTCTGTTATTTTCAAATGAGCTGAAAATGAGACGGTACCTGGAAGAGAATGTGGGGGTCAAGAAAGTTTGTTTTTAGATAAGGATGCTACTAAAACCATTTGTAGGCTATACGGGAATAATTGAGAGAAAAAATTGGTACAGCAGGCAAGAGAAATGCAACCAATGGAGTAAATTT